>NW_007249565.1:149511-187923 GCF_000164805.1 Carlito syrichta
CTCAAACCCGCGGCTCAGGCAATCCACTCGCCTCAGCCTCCCAAAAGCGTGGGATTACAGGCTGAGCCACCGAGCCCGGCTAGCCCTCAGGTTTGAGACCAACCCAGGCACTTGACGAGACCTCATCTCTAAAAAATAAAAAATAAAGACAGCAACAAAATGTTTGGTTCATGCTAACAAGGTATTGAAGATTGTACTGAGATGGACCGATATATAACATCTTTATGACTCAGCCAACGCTACTGTCATTAACTCTAGGATGGCACTACCCACACAGCTACTATGATGATCTGACTGTCACTAGCCCATGTCCTTGGCAGAAAGATGCTCATAATCTAACTTAGGTCATGGCTTGCTTCCTTATTGTACCAGGGAACTGCTTGTGGAAAATAATGAAGGTAGATGGATCATGAGAACTAGTCTTGAACTAGACCATATGTCCAATGATATGGGGGTCAGTCTCCAACATAAATGCTCTTTGGAAAGGAGTTAGGTAATGAACAGCTAAAGCACACATGCAAAAAAATAGCAGCTGTCTCATAAGTGTTTATTAGATTGCTTCTTCTAAAATATACATTGGAATGAGGCTATTGGCTCAGTTTTCTCCCAGTGAGAATAGCAAAATCTTAAAAAAAAAAAGAAAAATAGGCAAAAACACACAAAGAATAGCAAAGCACCAATCCTTATTATCTACAGACACAAAAGTTTGCCTCTGACAAGTGTCAAGAAAGCCTGTGTTACAGAAGTAGATTGCTGGGGAGTTACACAGTTGGGATTAGAAGGGCAATATCAATCACGCAGGTATCAATCATGACTGTCCAGTTGAGCATAACAAAAGATCCCGAATCTTCTCGTGGGAGATTGTGTTGGGGGGAAAGACCTCATCTGAACCTGCAAAATTATGGTTTGAGGGATTTTCTCTCACAAGAGCACAGAGAGGTGGCAGATGGAGATAATAAACTTGAGAAGCTAGTTCAGGAACACGCAAGGAGTTTAGCCCATGAGACTTATGACTTGGCCCTTTGAAAGAGTTGCATGGATATCTTTGAACTGCACCCTGACATGAGTATTGAACACACATGCACACACAGTAAGATTGCTGGCTGCCCTCCTGTAATGTAACCGCTTTGAAATCTAAACATTTTTTTCTAGACTTTCTCTGCAAAGGGAGATGAAGATTAAAAAGTCTCCCAAAATAAATAAAAAACGAAAGCTAGGGCCACTAAATCTTCTCCCAGGACAGAGAAGAAAAACAGCATCCTCCAGTGATAAAAACATGGACTTGGGAACCAAATGCATCTTAGCTTCAAATAATAGATCAGCTGTAGGACATTGGGCCAGACTCTTGCTCCTCTAATTTCTACTACGGTTACAGAGATGGTGCTACCTATCTTGCAAAGATTTGGCTAGGATGACATAAGAGTTATATCAAAGTTCCTAGTGCATGTGTATGTTAGCTAGTTTCTTCCACAGACATTTTGTGGCTAACTTTTGTTTATTTTGTTTTGTTTTTCAGTGATTTCTGGGATGCTTAAAATAATTTACAGTTGCTCTCTAGAAATTGGAAAGGTCATTCTGAATGTCTTTTTCCTTCTTTTGACTTTTTTTCCTCTACCTTGGGCCAATTTACAGTAAATTGTTGTATCTTAAGAAAACTGCTTAAAACATTCTTGTAACAAGCCAAGGTGTAAATCAATCAATCAATACATTATCAGCACTATGAGAGATTCAGAAATTTCCACATAAATAATTATCAGAAAGACTCAGAAAGGATAAGCTGAGGCCTGGTGCTATGGCTTTTGCCTGTAATCCCAGCACTTTTGGAGGTTGAGGAAGGAGAATTTGCGAGGCCAAAATGGAAGAATTGCTTGGGCCTAGGAGCTCAAGACCAGTCTAGGCAAAATAATGAGACCTCATCTTTATAAAAATAAAAATTAAAAAGTAAGCTAGACATGATGGCATGTGCCTGTAGTCCCAGCTACTCAGGAGGCTGAGGCAGAAGAAGCCTCCCTTGTGCTCAGGAGATTGAGGCTATGGTGAGCAGTGATCATGCCAGGGCAATAGAGTGAAACCCCAACTCAAAGAAGAAAAAAGAAAGAAAGAGAAAAAGAAGAAAAAAAATAAGCAAGGATAAATCGGACCGAACACTATTGATTGAAGATATCTTTTCATTCAGCACTGAATTAATCCATTGTTTTTAAGTTCTTAGAAATTATACTGATATATTAATGTTAATTACCACACATAATTGACAGGGATAGTGGACCCAAGAATGCTGGCCTTGGATGTATACTCTTTACTTTCTGGGAACCCTGGAGAATGAGGTTCAGGACTCTCAGGGAAGATGTCCTTTTCTCCATCAAAGGGGCCTCCCAACTCATCCTTACTCATTTTAGCATGTTCCATCCTGAGTTCTAGTCTCCCGAGGGGAAACTTTGGATGCCCATGCTTTTGTATACTGGGTAGCACACCAGAGTCTTTGCAGTTCCCTACCTGGAACTCAGGTTCAAACCCACCCAAAGGAACAAAATTCTCGCTATGTAAAGGGTCCCTGTTCCCAACTGGAGTCTTAGGTTTTCACTCTGCTCTTTTCAGCCCTGGGCTTCTGTATTGCTCTTGAGTAGATGAGATCCTAAAGTCCACAGCCTTTACTTGGGCATTCCAACGTGGTAATTGAGATCTGGGTTCTGGAACCAAAGAGCCTCGGATCCATATGGGTTATGTCACCTATTAGGTTATGACATGACAACCAGCAACTTGTTTAACTTGGCTGAATCTCACTATTCTCTTGATAAAATGGGGTTTGTGATCATCCTTACTTTAAAGGAGTGTTTGTGAAGTTAAATGGATTGAAGCATGTGTTGCATAGAAGCGAGCACTCAAAAAATGTTGGTGATTTTTTTATTGATATCTGTATTTTACTGTATTTCCCCTTTTGTGCTCCAGCAGCTTGGGACCTTCTTAGCATAAGGGAGATAGCCCCGGATTCCCGCCATCCTGACTCTGCAGAGTGGGAACGGAGAATACACTGAGGATTCCATATTTCTACGGGATGATCAGAGCCACACTTTCGTAGAAAGGGGCATCAGGGCAAGGGAGGAACGCTCTCCCATCCTGAGCATAGAGCTATGGAAACACCACCTAGTGAGATAGACCATGGCCTGCTGTTGGTAGCTATGGAAACTGGAAAAGATATTTAACTCCATGTACTTCAGTTTTTAACCTTGTAAGGATTCTGTGGTTCTTAAATGAGAGAATGTAAATTAGGTTCCTAGCACAAGAGTTGAGACTTTTTATGTTCCCCCCACCACCCTTTCTTCACTTTAACTATTGGAAACCTCCATGCATGAAAAAAATCTCAAGTGCCAATCACCGTTTAATCCTATTTTTTGGGTACGATTGCATTCTCTTCCATCTGTGTTAATTCTGTTTTCTCAGTCTTCATGCTTATCAATCCCACTGAGTATGTGATTTTATTGTAAGTCATATGAAAAACTTATATAAATTAGATATAAGTAACCAAAATTTGAAAGATTTCGCTTCTATTATTCCTGGCATCGTAACTTGTCAGTCACCCAGTAAGTTGCTGTTTTTTGTCATATTTACATATTATATTTATAATCTATGTTATAAGTAAATATTAAATTATTCAAGAATATTCATATTTTTGGAGGAGAACAGTTGTCCTTGGTTGATCATCTTACATCCAGGAAAACCACTAATTTTCTAGGCAATTTTCTCATTCACTTAAAAAAAAGAGCAGTAATAAGGAAAGAGATGCAATGTTTACTAGTTGGCAGATACTATGTAGGTATTTTATATATGCTGTCTCATTTAAACTTCAAAAAACCCCCCTAAAATGACATTTTTACAGAAGGAGGAAACAGAGGTTCAGAGAGGTGAAATGATGTGTCCATGGTCACACATCTGGTCAGCAGAAAGCTGGGATTTAAGCTCAGTTTAGTCTCATCCCAAAGCCCAACTTTTCCCCGTGTGACAGTTTTGTAGACTAGTTAGTGCTACAAAAAACAAAGAAAGATGCTCTAGATTTTCCAAACTCTCACAGCAGAGCAGAAAATAAATGAAAAATACCCAGAGTTAGGTCACATGTGATGGCTCCGGCCTGTAATCCCAGCACTTTGAGAGGCTAAGGCAGGAGGATTGCTTGAGCCCAGGAGTTCGAAACCAACCTAGGCAACATAGTGAAACCTTGTCTCTACAAAAAAAATTATATAAATAGAAGATAGGTAGATAGATAGATATAGATATAGATAGATGACAGGTACATTAGCTGGGTGTGGTGGCCTGTTTCTGTCATTCTAGCTACTTGGGAGATATAAGCCCAAAAGGTCGAGGCTGCAGTGATCCATAATTGTTCCACTGCACTTCAGCCTGGGCAATAATGAGACTCTGACTCAAAAAAAAAAAGAAAGAAAGAAAGAAAAGAGAGAGAGAGAGACCCAGACTCCCAGGCCTCTATAGCAAGTAGGAAATCACATTTCCCTCTGGGCAGGGCTTGCCAAAGAGCATTTTGCAGGGGGTTTCCTGCCAGCATCCAATTCAGGGGTGTGTCCTCCAGGCCTCACCCGTCCGAGAATGATTGACTAAGAACCTAGCATCCAATTCCTTCATGTATTATGGCTGGAATTTACAGCCAGGGGAAGGACCTCTCAAACAAGACGCTGCCAGAAGCTTTCGGTCTCTAGGTCTACAATGTTGCCTTTGCAATAATTTTTGACGTATTTCAAGGGAATATCACACCAGAACAACACACTAACAGGTTATATCCAAGAATGTCCTGCCCAGTGTCAGGGCCGATGGCTTCTGTGCATGTATCACATTCACATTTCCAAAGAAACTCAAGGAGTACTTCTTCCTTCTAAGGGTCCCTTTAGCACCAAAGCTATCACAGGGGAGAGAGACGACATGTGTCTCCCTCCAGCCCATGGCACTTTATCTAAGTTGCTCTGAAGCTCGGAAAATTGGAAAATGAATCCCATTTGACTTGATTCACTGACACCAGAGCAGGAACCTTCCTGAAAGAGTCCTTTCTCACCAAAGGGGAGGGCCTCCATACCCTCCTCCAGACCCAGAGTCCCCATCAGAAGGAAAAGGTGTAGATATGGGATCTTATCTTCTGATTCCCACCTTCTGAGCCAGCGTCTCATAATTAAGTTCACCTTTAACAGCTTCTACCAAGTGAGCAGACCAGGAGAGGGTGTTTTGACCAAGGATCATCGCACCTCAGCTGGTTCCCAAAACCCCAGTGAGCACACAACTCCATCAGTGATTTCTCTTATGGGGACAAGAGCTCACTCTTCAACAAGCAGCCACCAGCGTACCAGGCACTTGATTTAATTCTTACAGCTCTTTGAGATAATAGTACAAAAGCTTCTTTAGACATGAGACATTAAAGTGGCCTAGAGGTCACTTGGCTAGTTAAAATTGAAGCTAAGAATTGTCCCAAGACGTTCAGATTCCCAGTGCAATATTCTTCCTGCTGTGTCATACAGACTTGACTCGTTCCTCTCCGCTCACTCCATCACTCCTTTATGAACTCATTTAATAAACATTTTCTGAGTGTCTATTATGCGCCGCATATGGAGCTGAGCACTGAGACACAGCAGTGAGTAAGACAGACCAAGTCCTCACTGAAGTTACATAATACTCAGGGGAGGAATATAACGAACAAAGGGTTGTGTAGAGGACTGGGACTGTGCCGTAGTACATGCTTGTAAACATACAGCACGGTCACAAGCTAGTCTTGGGGAGATGGGTGGAGTCACAGATGATTCTCTGAATAAGTAAGGCCTGATGCTGTGGGGGAAACAGGAAACACTCCCAGGCAGAGATCTTTCTTAGCACCTGCAAAGGCCCTAAGGCATAAAAGGGCTTGTGCTGTTCCAGGGGATGGAAGAAGTTTAATTTGATTGGAATGTCTTCTGATTGTTCTAAGTCACATCAATTTCCTAATACATGCTGGCCAACAGACCCCCTCATCCAAGGAGAAAAATAAGACCAGGATTCAGGTCAGAAATCCACTTCATGAATGAGAATGTACTTTGGCCTGGAGGGGCCCCTGTGTGCATAACATCAAAAACGAGGAAAGAAGGGACTTCATAATTCCCACCAAGTCCCTGGAAAGGAGATGAAAAGAAAGGTAAGCTTCCTACGCCTCACTCCCACCTAACATTATTTTAGAAACCACAATGACCAAATTGCGTTCTCCCACAACTAATGACATTTAAAACTTACTCTTTTGAGTAATATATATGTCAGGGATCCTAAGTGACGTATTCCCCTTAAGCCCAAAGGAAGTTAACTGTTCTCGTTTTCTAGTCTTCCATCTGTCACTCCTAGGTCCCGGGAACGTTTGGCTTCACATGCATTCATCTACAGCTTTATTCTGAAAGGAAACTGGTGGGAAGAAATTAACGTTTATTGAATACCTACTATGTGACAGCCACGTTTTATTTAATACTATGAGGCGGATGTAACAACCCCAGTTTCAGAAATGAGGGCCTAAAAATCACATTATTTGTTTATAATCACACAAGGTAAAAGCAAGAACAAAGATTTAACCCAAGTTTTGTACTGAAACTCATGTTTGGCTTTAAGACAAAGACCCTTCTTCTTGTGTGACTCTAAACAGCCTTGAAGCCTGATTCTATGTGTTATTCATTTCCATTTCCTGAAAATGTGTCCTTAGGTGAGTTGCCGACACCAGATCTGAAACCCAAGTATGTTAAATTGGGTCCAGCAATGTTTTAATAAATGACCTTAAGTCTCATAATAGAAGACATATAAAATGACGAAAATTTCCTGGTTGGGAAATTTGGCTTTTTAGGATAAGAAACCTTGGTAAACAGTGAAAATAAAGTTTATTTTCAATAGTACAATACTCCATAAACTAAACTCATTCATCCTTTACCTGGAAGAAGAGAAGCAAAATGAGCATCACATAATGAAATTCCATGGGAAAATTAATCTTCTTTGTTCTCAAAAATAATCATGGTGAACTAGAAAGAAAATGGACCTTGGATTTACTTACAGTTAGCTCTTAACTTTTTTTCCTGTGTTGTTTCCCAGATGAGTCATATGCACATATTACTAAATCTCTGAACTTTTGTTTGCTCTTTTATACATGGGTGATAAAAATATCAAAACGAGGCAATACGAGTTAAACAAAAAAATCCGTGGTCGCCTCGTAGGCATTCAGCAAATGTTAGTGCTGTCTGTCTACGTCCAAAGCAGTCACTGTGTACTCAGTCTATTTTGGATTATGGTTTTACTGAGATGATTTCTATAGTTAAAATAATATGTAGCCCTTGTCATTTGCAAGATATTTCGAAGTTTATTATCTGATTTAATAATTACAGCAACGATGTAATGTTGGTACCACTGTGTTAGCCCAGTTTTGCAAATGAGGAAAATACGGCTTAAGAGGCAATGTGACCTGGGAAGTAAGAACAGGAACTATGAGACCCCAGTACCTGGGCTTGAATTCTAGGCCTTGCTCTGTGATCTTAGGCAGATTGCATAATCATTCTGTGATGCAGTTTACTCATCTTGAAAACAGAAAAGAACTATGGAATCTATTTCACAATTGTCTAAGAATCAAATAAGCGAATACTGTCATATACTTAGAAGAGCTGGAAGTTAACTAACTGTTTTCGTTTTCTAACCTTCTAGTGTGAACTTATCTTTATCTGTCACTCTTAGGTCCTAGGAACATGGTAAAGCATTTATTATATTATTTTTCCCTACAAAACTACAGTTACCTCTGGGGTGGTTGGGAAGATGAAATAAGGTAACACGTGTTAATAGAAGTAAAGTATGTAGACTCATTCTTGGCACATAGTAAAGGCTTAGCAAGCGTTACCTACTATTGTTAGCCAAGATCACTCAGGTAAGTAGGAAACATGGTTCAAGATCACTCAGGTAAGTAGGAAACACCTTTGGAAATCAAAACCGTGATGCAAGCGGGGGGAGGTGATTGAAGCAGCTTACAGTGTAGGTCTCCTTATGCACTGAAGACAGGACCAGGCTTTGAGGGTTTCTTATATTTTTCTCCTAACAATCTCATGAGAAGGAGACACAGGGAGTTTGGATGCTCAGATCCATTTGTCCTGTGCTTTCTAATCCTTAAGTGGGAAAAAGGCAGGTAGTCTCATTAACTTCCTGCAATAAAGGTACACAGGGGAGGCTGATGAATGCCCCACCTGCCTGCCTTACTCAGTTCAAGTCCTCAGTACAGCGACTGAGCCTGGGATTTACCGAAGCTACTGCTTGCAGCCACGACAGAAAATTGCAGGCTGCTTGTCAATGCGGATGCCTGCTTTCATTCCCTGACTCCAGTACATTTAGGACACAAACCTCCTGCCCTTTTAAGGAGACATCATTCAGGGCGAACTCCAGTCAAAGGCTGGAAACCAGGCAGGGGGAGCCTCAGAGTAAAAGGTGTTTTTGTCAAAAGGAATCTATTGAAGCCAGGGTTTTGTTGCTTTTGACAGAGAGCTTAATTAGCCTTTACCTCTTCAACCGCAATGTGATCTTAAAGTACAGAGAGGAAATTAACCACCAGCGCTCTGAGCCACATGGAAGAAGTTAAAGTAATGTCCTCCTCGCTAATCCTCTTTCAAGGCACAATAGTAAATATGCATTATATTTAACCATCATGTTCCCCTGGAGCTAAGCATGGACTTGAGTGAAAATAAATACTCTCTAATGTGTCTCAGAATGCTACCCTGGAATTACAAACGAAGTCTTGTGCCCGTGACCCCAGCAGAACCCATTGCTTAATGACCAGGGCAGGGATAAATAAATGGAGCTTGAGGGTCGATGTGCTATCTAGAGCTTATAATTCATCTTTGCCTGCAAAATGGAAGCTTGATTGGGTGTGACGACCACTTCCCAAGTCTGGCTCTTCTTCAGTCTTGGAGATGGTTGTAGACTGAAGGACGGTGGGTCTAAGGCATTGATGAGTGCCCTGGCTGTATCACTTGTCAACTGCACATTTGATTTTTGTGATATGGCATCATACATTTAGTTCACTCTATGTATATAATTTTTTCATTCATACGTATACTTTATTCATATACAGTCATCTATATATAGTTTATTTATATATACAAATGTATACATATAAATATATATGAATACATACACTCATGCATGAATATATATTCTTATATGCAAATTTATGATATACATAAAGAGATACAAATATATAAATGCATACCTGTATATAAATATGTACATGCATAAACCTAGGCATGCATATTTAAGTGCATCTTTATATAAATAAAGCATATAGATCTATATTTCAGAGGAAGGGTAAAGGGTTGTAATTGTTAGTGGTTTATTTCCTCGTGAAGTCACATTACAAATATATACCTCATTGCAGTGAGATATATATTCGCACCTACATTAGAATCCCAGCCAAGTTACTTACGAGCTTTGTGGCCTTGAGCAAGGTATCTGCGTAACAGGGGTAGTCATAGTAACTACATAATAGGGAAAGTCATGAGTCTTTCGTGAGATGATGCCTGTAAAGCATTTAGCACAGAGCTAGAAACACAGTAAGTGCTAAATAAATGCTGACTATTATTATGCATCTATATCTCTATTTCTCTCTGTATATAACTGTTAGGGTTACTATCCCAGCAGGGGGGTTCCAGAATGTTAAGCCAGGCTCTACTGGGGGCATGGGTGCCTGGTGTACGATCCAATGCTGCATGAAAGATGCAAAGAATTGCACAAAAGTTAGTTTAGAAAATATAGTTTATGTAGAAGTAAATCAGAGCGAGAGAGAGTAAAAGTGGAGATTCACCTCTTCGAGGTGGGGGAGGAGGTCAAAGCCAGAGCCAAAAAACACGGCAACAGCCATAGCTCAAAGAGCACCTGGCCACACCAGAGTCTAGTAAGGCAATGGCAAAATGGTTGCTCATGGTTGAGACCTTTTAACCATTTCCCTTGGATGGGGGGAGGGCATTAAGGTGATGGGTGGTGGTCTGCTCCACGTCATCACGAAGGGGGAGATGACAGGTACCGACATCAGATGATGGACAGTAGGCAGATGGGTGGGTTAGTCACATGATTGCTGCCATAGGGTGGGTTAGATGGGAGGAGACAAGGGGAGGAGGTTTTCCTGCAGGAGACTTGTCAGACATTTGCAATCCACAAACTCCTTGACCAAAAGGTGATCTTATTATCATTTCTATGGCTTTAGCCAACCAAGGGGTGATTTTGATCTTCTGCCTTGACAAGGAACCTGAAAGTTACCAGAGATTATTATACTAAACTACGAATTGAAAAGTTGGGCTGGCCTGGTCTTGCATCTGATGGAGACTTGCAGAGGGAATGGGGTATAATCTAAGCAAAAATGGTTATGCTGAGACAAAAAGACTATGCTAAACAAAGTTTATCCGAGGTTTCTATGGGTACCTCCTTTCAGTAACCATAATCAATTAGCATTCTCGGAAGATTATGCTTAAAACAGGATTCTGAAAGACTATTTAAACATGTTAATATAGTCCAATATTCTCAATACATATGTAAGGATGATCAATTCCAGAAGGGATATGACTTTGTCAAGGTCACAGAGAGTGTAGCACATTAACTCCAAATCTGAGAGGACTTGCAAGTAATATTTGCCTATTCCAAAGAAGTCACCTGAGTATCCAACAAGGAAAAAAAACATTAATTTATTAAAACTTGCATGAGGCACCAAAGGTGGCAGGTCGGTGACGAGTCCACACTTTGGGGCAGTATGGTTTTACGAACAAAGCAATCAAGCTAATCGTTCACATTCCTATCAGGTGTGATTAAGCGTGATGACTACATTGTTTTCGACTTTTGTCTGGTCACCTGCATTCCATGACTCATTAGTGGGAATATGCCTTCCCTTCAGAGGCCAGCCTTGGCCAGAGGCAGCTCCCTGGGAGGGGGACCGGAGGAAGGCAGGTATAGGGGAAAACAGTCTATGTCTGGACACTACCTCATAGAGAGGCTATAGCTATTGGGAAGAGGAAGGGTTCAGGGAAATGTTGGTATGGTAACTTTAAGAAAATCTTCTGGGATGGGTTAAGAGGTTATCAAATAAAGGGGAATTGAATTCAGTCCCTGTACTAACATGATTAACTCCCACTCTCTCCCCACCTCACACACAGAAGTTCCCAGAAACAAGCCACCAAATATAATACAAACTCACACACTTACAAACACACACATGTTCATATTCACTCACACATTCACATGGAAACCCGTCAAACAGAGTCTCATGAGTACAAAGCCTTGATAATCTGTTTTATTTTTCACTTCTACCTTATATTATGTAAACTGAGTCATCAGGTTTTATGTTTTTTAAAGTTTTAAGACAAAGTTTATTAATGAGAAAAGATAGAAGAAGGACGAAAGAAGAATTCATAGCAGAAAGACCTGCCATGGGCAAGTTTTTCAAATAAGAAAAACCCTCTATCTTGTTTTGGATGATGGCTCAATCCCATCGGCTAAAGTGGATTCTAGACAGTGCACCTGGCATGCTCCCTTCTCCCTCTCTGGGCCTGGCTCGTCTGTTAAGTTTTCACTATATTAAACTGTGTGCAAGCATTGTCTCCTTTAATGGTCATGACCACCTTGTTGAGTAGATAATATTCACATAACACATATTCACATAACAGAAGTGAAGCAAACTACCCCCATTTCAGGACTATTCTTTGGCAATGCCAGAATATAAAACCAGTTCTGTGTCACTCCAAAGCCCACGCCGTATTCCAGGGTTTCTTAAGCTGGAGCATCTCATTCCATTCATTGATTTTAAAAAACTCAGTTAAATAGATTTCAACCAGCCTTTAAAATTATTGAAACAGAATAGGAAAAAAAGTTCATGTGTGTGTGTGTGTGTGTGTGTGTGTGTGTGTGTGTGTACTCATTTCACACAGTAAAGTAGGTATGGTTTTGTCAAACATGTCTAAGTATACAAGTGTTTGTATGTTTAGGAGAGCTATTTAAAACAGATTTTGTAGTATGGGACTCAATCAGAAAACGTTTAAAAACTACAACTCTGTTCTGTTCTATATAGCCAGGGTCAGTACAGTCATTCAGAACTAGAACTTGATTGGAATCCTCCAGCCAGAATAAATTGCTTCCGCATGTGTGTTCGCTACGCATAGTGAACATTCCTACCTTACAACCCAAATCAAATTGCACTTTGGTTTCTTCCTCAAAGCGTGTCTACGTATACGCAGCCTCCTTCCTCCTGTGCTTTCATCTCCCTGCCCAATGTAGAAAATTTCTTCTAGTGGGAGAAAATGAACTCTCATTGAGTGATTATAGCTTTGGACTTGATGGAACTGAAAACTGGTTCATTTAAGAGCTGATTTCTCCTTTTTTTTTGCATCTACCAGATTTCCCTCTTTTACAGCCTAACTTGAGATCATTTTAATTTTCCTTACCACTGATAGCAGGAACAAGTTGAAGAAGAAACTAAGAAAAAAATAAATTAAAGAAGGAAGGAGAAAGAAAAAAAGTGTAGCGAATGCAAAATTATGAATTTGGGTTAGACTCTGAAAAGTAGAGAAGCTTAGCACTATTTATTAAATATAAGCTTTGATATAAAAATATAATAATTTATCCACAGGGCCACAAAGTATTAAAAGCTGCTTATTAATAACTAGGTGTCATTGGTTATATTTAGAGGAAGAACACTCAAGCTATTAGCCAGGGAAAAGAACATCAGAGGAGTGAAAACGGGAACTTTCCACCCTCTCTCCATGAGCCATCCTGTAGCCAGGACACAAAGCCAGGCCAAACATTGCCTTCTGAGGCTAGAGAGGGGTTGATTGTATTTTTTTTTGGCTGTTTATGTTGTTTTATTGCTTTCCACTTTCACACGCCTTGACCTAAGGAAGGGAGGCGGAAATACTGAATCCTGAGAGTTTGTTCTCATGAAGAGGAAGCCACAGCAGAGCTGATAGAGCCAGAAACCCCTCAGGTCATATTTTCCCTTGTTCCCTTGTTGCAGGAGGAACACACTTGAGTGACCAGGCACATTTCCTCAGATAAATACGGAGTTCTTAATTTGGAATCAGTGCTGACCCATTAGGGCACTGGAAAACCGTACTTTCTCACTCCATTGCTGACATAATCCACTGGGGTGACATAAATTAGTTGGCAGTACATGCTCTTTCTCACAGAAAGTCACTTTTACGGGGTCTTCTACTGTATCACTTTCCATTATTATTACTCCTCTGTTGTCTTTTTTACCTCCTGTTATTTTTTTAAGTACCTCTTATCCTACTTGCCAAGGTTAGACCTGCAAGCCTTGTCAGAATTCAAAGAATAACATTGAGGCAGGGCAGAGCATACATTCAGTGTGGAGACTGGATCTGGGGTAGATCCCATAGCTTTTAGTGAAATATGATCAGGACTAGAGATAGTGATACTTTGTGAAATATGATCCTACTTGTTTAGAGAATTCACTAGGATAAGAAATTAGATAACAAAATCATGCAGAAGGCATTGCCATTCACGTTTCAAATTCTTCATGATCTTAACCCATTGACTTCGCTTAACTAAGAAAAATATACTGGTCTCAGTTAAACTTGTGAGGACCCTGGGAATTTAAGTGTGTCAGAGCACACCCATTCTTCCCATCTTCCATTGCAATGAGTCCCTACCTCATAATTCAAATAGAGTCTTCTCCTTCTCTCCATCTTTCTTAGTTCAGACTCTATCACCTTATTATTTGAGCTCTTTCAAGCACAGGGTTTTTTGTTTGTTTGTTTGTTTGATTGTTTTGTGGTTTTTTTGAGTCTGGGCCCTACTCTGTTGCCCAGGCTGGAGTGCAGTAGTAAGATCATGCATGGCTCACCACAGCCTCAACCTCCTGGGCTCAGGCGATTCTTCTGTCTCAGCCTCTCGAGTAGCTAGGACGACAGGCATGCACCACCATACCTGGGTTTTCTTTCTTTTTTTCTTTTTTCATGTTTTGTAGTGACGAGGGCTTACTATGTTGTCCAAACTCCTGGGCTTAAGCAATCCTCCCACCTAAGCCTCCCAAAGGACTGGAATTACAAGCATAAGCCACCACACCCAGCCCTAAAACAGAGAGCTTTCTCTGACTTGTAGCAGAGGAAGTCAAGCATTAAACTATGAGAAGGATTCTGCATGTCATGGCTGATGTTGAAGACAAAAGGGCTGTGTGCAATGACTAGAGAGTACCTCAAGTAGGTGGGAGAGACCCCCCACCTTATAATCAACAAAAATGACCTCAGTCTTACAACCACAAGAAATGAAATTCCACCTATAACAGGAATTGGAAGAAGGTTCAAATGTATAGCTAGCTAGCGCCTTGATTTCAACCTGTGAGACCCTAAGCAGGGAACATGGATACCCTGTCCAGAACATCTGATCTGTGTAATAATAGATAGGAATTCTTTTAAGTTGCTAAGTTTGTGGTAATTTGTTGCATATCCATGGATAGTTCACACATGAGCACACTGTGTGGTAGTCATTCCTCTTCCAGGAACACGAATATTTCAGTTAGTCAGTTTTACCATCTAACCAAAATACACAACTACTGGGCAACCAAGAAAATTCTCGACCATAGCAAAGTTTGCTAACTTAGTGTGCTTATACTTCTAAAGCTGAAGCCCCAAACCACATGCTAATGAGGAGAGGCTAGATCCTAGGCCAGGTCTATGACACAAAACAGAAGTCTCTTCATCTTCCACTGCACCAGAAAGCTTGTCTGCCAGCTGTACAGGTCTGGAAGTGATTCTCATGTTAGAATTAAACCATTATCTCTCAATCTGTCTGTCGCAAACATATACATTCATGGTAACAGCAACAATAAACTCTTATAGAACTTTAAATTTTGCAAGGCATTTTAATAATTCTATGCTATTTGCTCATAATACTCAGAGACAGGCGTTCAACTCCCATGGTCTAGATAAACTAGGAGAGGAGAAATAACTTCCCAAGGTCAAACAAAACAAACAAAATAAAAACAGATGTTTACTCCAAATTTTGATAGTTATGTTATTGTGCTATGTAACTTACTATATAATCAATTGAACTTGGAGATATTGTATTAAGAAAGATCTATCTATTTCTACATGATGAAGGGGGAATAAAATAAGGAAAGATATAGGACCAAGATGAATTTCAGTTATGAGTCATACTTAATCCCAATGAAACCACTGCTTGCTATTACAGCCCTTGTTCCTGTCATAGTGCTTGACAGGTGGTAAACTTTTGGTAATAGCCTACTGACTGAATGGATGAATCCATTGAAAGCCCATCCTCATTTGAACAGAACTTTCAAATCCCTCCACTAATGATGACCAGGTTGTTGGACTAAGCAGAGGCTTTGGAACTGTGCCTGGCAGATAATGTCTCCATAAAATATTTATTGACTGAATATCCTTTGGTAATTTCTAAGTTACCTTGAATCCTAAAGGAAATTAATGTAAATAATTGAATATATTTTTATATCTTAGTAACAATAAAGACAATAATAAAATCAGTATAGTAATAATGGCAATAAAGATTTCTAACTCTCTAGTATAAGTGATACTTTCACACATGTAAATGATTATAATACTTTTGGAGAATATTTTAACACTAATTTTCAATAGATAATACATTTTCCCACACTTCTCTAGAGAAATACAAATAGTCTCACGCCTTTTAAGTTCCAGACTCTAACCACATCTCACTAACCTCAGAAACTTTGTTTTAGGGCATCTGCCAAAATATTTTTAATGGAAAAATAACCCAGCAAAATTCTTTATCATAACATTGTACACTTCATCATAACATGATAAAGTATGAAAAATAGAAACCAATATAATTGTTCAACAATAACTTAATGAATAAATAATTTATCACCTGTCTCATTGAAGGGATATCATATGACTCTTCTAATAACGGCCTATAGTCTAAAAAGTCACTTAGAAAATGCCCAAGACATGGTGTTAATTCAAAGGGGCGTAAAATTGTTTATACACTAATTTCAAATAAGCATATATATGTTTAGGAAGGAGACTAGAAGTAATATGTAAACATGATAATAATAGTTGTACTAGAGATGTAGAATTTGGATGAATCTGGTTGTTACTTATTTCCTCCATTTTCTATTGTTTTTCAACTGTGATTTTACCATTATTATGATACACAGATACAAGATAGAAGAAATACAGATGAGAGAGAAAGAGGAATTTAAGTTATGACTGTGTATCTATACACATGCTTCTAACATATCTAAGACTCAACTCATACATTATAGTAGTGGGCTGGAAAATCTCCTTGTTTCCAGTTACCCGGGATTTTTCAGATGATTTCAGTACATAATAGGTGTTAGCTAGCTGATTCTAGCTGATTCCATATCATACTAAATGCCCCCTATTTATTAAAAGAGGGAAAAAAATCAGGAGCACACTTACCCATTGCATGTATGCATGGAGCCTGGAATAATTAAGGTCTCAAAGCAACACTCAAATGATGGTCAGTGTACTCAGCAGTAGTTGTTTTTTATTTTTTGAGTTGAAGTCTCACTCTGTCACCCAGACTGGAGTGCAGTGGCAGCTGCTGGGCTCCAGGGATCCTTCCGTCTCAGCCTTCCAAGTAGCTGGAACTACAGGTCCACACTACCATGCCCAGCTAATTTTGGATTTATTGTAGAGATGAGGTCTCGCCAAGTTGCCCAGGCAGGTCTCGAACCCGCGGGCTCAGGCAATCCACTCACCTCAGCCTCCCAAAGGCGGGGGATTACAGGGTGAGCCACCAAGCCCGGCTATTCTTTAAAGAATATTCTTTTATGAAGCTGGTTGGTTGTGCATGCTGTAAGTACAGAGAAAACCTAACAGTACTTGTGTTACCTTTGCCACTGACAACAGCTCTAATGTACACATGCAACACCAGCACATTGGTAACTGTTGGGAGTTGATGGCAGAGGGATAAACCCTTGGAGTTATCTTTAGAAAATATGGATTTCTCGAGACCCGCCTGGGCAACTTGGCGAGACCTCATCTCTACAATAAATCCAAAATTAGCTGGGCATGGTAGCGCGTGCCTGTAGTTCCAGCTGTTTGGAAGGCTGAGGCAGAAAGATCGCCAGAGCCCAGCAGGTCGAGGTTGCGGTGGTCGGGAGCGGCCATGGCACTCCAATCTGGGTGATAGAGTGAGACTCAAACTCAAAAAAAAAGAAAGAAAATATGGATTTCACTATGTGTGTCTCCTGCATGAACCTTCCAGTTATCTAGAAGCAACTTGTACCAAAAATACAATGTCCCACTTTCGCTCATGACCTCAGGCCCTGCTGTTCAATGGTGTGAAAGTTATGGTGAAGATTTCATAGTTCTTCAAACTTTCCATAAGTTGTCAAACCCCTATGCTTCTGCGCTAGATTGTTCACTCAGCCCAGACTGCCATTCACGTTCTTTTTATAACTGACAAACTGCCACACTTTAATAACAGGCAGAATATAAAGCAGACAGTCAAATTTCTAACTATCCTTGGATAATTGATGAAATGTAACCTAGTATTTTTGAGACTTTCCTGTTCCCCACCCTCCCTCTGGTCTCCAGGTCCCATCCTTATGGTAGTGTTATTGGCTTCCTGGCTCCCTGTGCCTTTGTTCTAGCATTTTGTCACTGAACTATCATCGCTCTTTTCCTCCTCTCTCCTGTGAGTTCCTTGAGAAAAGAGAAGATCTTTCTCTGTTTTTCCATTTCTAGAGACAACAGTGCATAACACATACTAGACACTAAAGAATATGCTTTCTGAAGTATATCATCTATACTTATATATCACATATTTTATGTATATAAATTATATATTTAATGTCATCAAAATTATATATATTTATGTGAGACACACACACACACACACACACACACACACACACACACACACACACACATATACTCAGAGAAAAATAAAAGTAAATTAACCAAAAGTCATCTTCCAGAAAGGAAAGATCTTTGAAACACTATGAATACACTAGATATTGATTCCCCTAATTCTAGGCATAATCCAAAACCCACACTAGTGAACTTTCTGCCCAAGAAGGACAGAGAAGGAGCTAGGGTAAGTACAGGTTTTGGAACAATGTTCTACTTATTTGGATTTTGCAAGAAGCCTCAAATCAGGGTGGTAAGTCATGGCATCTCAGGGTGTATAAGATTTTCTCTGGCTCCCAACATCTCCAATCCACAGTATGAAATAATTCTTGGGGACTGGGTGTGGTGTCTCATGCCTGTAATCTTAGCACTTTGGGGGACCTAGGCAGGAGAATTGCTTGAACCCAGGAGTTTGAGACTAATCTGGGCAACATAATGAGACCTTGTCTCTATAAAAAAAAAATCAATATATGAGCCGTGCATGGTGGTGTGTGCCTGTATTCCCAGTTACTTGGGAGGCTGAGGCAGGGGGATCACTGGAGCCCAGGAGTTCAAGGTTGCAGTGAACTTTAATCATGCATTGCACTCCAACTTGGGTGACATAGTGAGACTCAGAAATATAATATTAATACAAAAATAATTCTCAACTATCATGATTTCCTCACAGTTTAGTGGGCATTGGGGAAAAAGACTTTCATGTTATTATTAAGTTTCATCTTTGTCTTCTTCCTATGCAAGATTTAAACAAGAATGTACACTCCACTGCTATATTGGGGCCCACGATCTATGTGTCCAGTGAAGGGAACCCCCTGATGCACTGTGAGAGCCCTTGTCCTCCAGAAGACCAAATCTGTTTCTCCCCAGGCCAGGATTCAGCCTGGAAAACCATTAGCATGATCAAAAAATAGGAAAAAAAAACTTCAGGTAAATTTGGCCTTTGCTACTAACTCTTCAAAGTATTCCTCTAAGGCATTGGCAAATCAGATTGGGAGAGGAATTATTTCACTTACACGGAAGATAAAATAAGACCAGTCTCCTGACAGCAGGCCTGGGATTAAACCCTGTAGAGTGGAAATGTTCTTTTCTCAACTAGAAGATCAGCAAAGACTCTCAGAGAAGGTTGCCAAATTTTGTATGCTTTTGACACTTTCAGAGAAAAAAAATTCAGTACTTTACTGTGATCATTGATTTCTTTTCATTTTTAATTTTTTCATCTGTGAATATATATTTATTTAAATGTCAATTTGCTTCACAATGGATTTGAGGAAGCTGACGAAATAACTACAATCATATGACATTAAAAATAAATGAATAAATAAGGCAAAGGGGGAAATAAAGACAAAAAAATACATAAATAAATCCTGGAACCAAACATATGATTCATGTACAAAATGTTTGCTTTCAAACATTTCAACAAAGTAGAGTGTCTTTGAGTCTGAGTTTCCTAGCAGTCAACATAAAGATGTAAATAGGTTAAATGTGAATATCATAGCTCTCATTATAAAAGAGAAAACCAAATGCCCAGAATCACAACTATTCTAGACAGAGAGATTTGAGGGAAATGCCTTCCACAAGTTCTCATGGAGGTGACTGTGTGCCTAAGTCAGATGTCTGTGTGTGTGTGTGTGTGTGTGTGTGTGTGTGTGTGTGTGTGTGTGTGTGTGTGGTCTGTCAGGGTCTCACTCTGTTACCCAAGCTTAAATGTTGTGGCAAAACGATGGCTCACCGCAGTCTCGATCTCCTGGGCTCAGGAAGTCCTCCCATCTCAGCCTCCTGGGTAGCTGGGGTTACAGATGTGCACCACAATGCCCAACCAATTTTAAAAATTTTTTTATAAAGTCTCATGTTGCTTAGGCTGCTCTCGAGCTCTCGGGCTCAAGCAATCCTTCTGAATCAGCTTTCAAAAGTGTTGGGATTGCAGGTGTGAGACAATGCCCCTGCCCTGAGTCAGATTTCTATAAGAACACCTCGAGGTTAAATAGAAGAACGATTCTTGTACTCTTTCTTAAAACACTCCATCAGGACTAGAAAAAGACAAAATACAAAAAGGATTTTTCTCCTTAACTCATTTAAGGTGACAGTTTCGGTACTTTTAAAAACATGTATATACTGCTGACACCACAATTCTGTTCCATTTAGCTTAACAAAAAGTAATAGGGAAAAATAGGCATTCATTCATTCATTCATTCACTTATTATAAAAATAGTTATGAACTTTTATGTGTGTCAAATATCACACATATAAATTATTTCTTCTGATCTCTCTCTCAGATTAAATTATTATAGGACTATAACTAAATTTGGAAAACATCATTTTACAATAACTAAAATGTAGTAGTTGGAATAGATGATTCTCAAAAACCTCTTCCAATTTAAGCATTCAATGATATTGAATGTTAAAAAAATAGTTGGCAAAAAACTGACAGAGAAGGACAGAAAAAAATGTGTCTTGAAGGTGGAATTGAATGGAACTTTCTCAGACAGTTTCATAGTTCATGCAGTATAGACAGAGGAAAATAGCGTCACTCTTCCTATTTCCTAACCTCTTCTACTGGTTTTAAGCAGATTATTTCGCCTTAGAGACTAAAACTGGGCCCAACATGACAGTCAATGGAAAAGTGTAAGCCTTTGGGATCGGAGAGAGTTTTATTTAATTCTAGCATTTCCATATAACAATCAGTGACCTAGGGAAATGCATTTAATCTGTGTGTGTGACAATGACATATACCTCAAATGTTGTGAAGATTAAATAACCATGAAAATGCCTAGTGATTAAGACAAGGGACATTCTCAGTACCTGTTTGTGTCCTTCTTCTTAGAGAAGTTGTATTCTTACATTTTTTCAATTGATTTTTTTTTTTTTTAAATCTGGAATTATCTATTGGACGGCAGACGCCTTGTAGTACAGGCTTTCCCAGCTCGGTAAGTGTTCTAAGAACCCATCAGTTTTTATCTGGAAGTTCTGAGAGGGTTGAATCACCATTTGTGGAAGAAACGTCCCAAGTGGTGGCAAACGCGTGACTCGTTCTTCCACCATGACAAGGCACCTGAGGGTTCTGCAGTTTTTGACCCAAAACGGCATGGCCCCCAAGTCCCACACTCCCTATTCGCCAGATCCCACCCGAGCACCGTTATTTTGTTTCCTCGGATTAATAAAAAGCCTCAAAGGGAAACGTTTTGCTCACGCGGAAGAGGTGAAACAAAAAAACAGCAGAAGTACTCAAAGGCATCGAAGTAGATGAGTGCAAAAACTGTTTGGAGCAGTGGAAAAAGCATCTGGATAGGGGTGTCAAACAGAGAGTACTTTGAAGATGACTGAAGTTTAAACATGTAAGAATAAATGTGCAATATATATATTTTTTTGAGTCGGAGTCTCGCTCTGTTGCCCAGACTGGAGGGCAGGGGCCGCTCCCGGCCACTGCAGCCTCGACCTGCTGGGCTCCGGCCATCCTTCCACCTCAGCCTTCCGAGTAGCCGGAATTACAGGCCTGCGCGACCACGCCCGGCTGATTTTTTGATTTATTGTAGAGATGAGGTCTCGCTGCCCAGGCGGGTCTCGAACCCGCGGGCTCAGGCATTCCACTCACCTCGGCCTCCCAAAGGCGCCGGATGACAGGCTGAGCCACCGAGCCTGGTTAAATGTGCATTTTTAAATAAGTACATTCCTTGGGGGGGGGTTCTCCCTCATACATTTAAGGGCTTCCTTGTCTAAATACATACTCTTAAGTTCCTTATTTAAAAAACCAGTGTAAAATGTAAAGTTAAGAATACCTATAAACAAAAGAAAACTCTGTGCTTTTTCAAAGCAAAGGCACCTCACTTCAGTCTCTGGAAATATACGCCAGGTTAATTCCTTAAATAGTTTCCTAAGTAAGAAACGTGCCATAGAGACATTGTGACCTGAGCAATATCACTTTCAGCAGAACAAAGATGTTTATGTTCTCTCTAGTATTTTGGTATTTGATGCTGGGAGCGAAGTTTAAGTTCTGAATATATATGAGTATCCTAACTTCATTTAACAGCATCTCCTTTGAAAAGGCAAACTTGATATGCTTTTAGGTTTCATGCTGTTGGGCCTTGTGAAGATGGCATCTCTGAATGGAACACATTTAAAATCTACTCCCTGGAGTGGACAAAGTTGGGCTTCAAGTTCCTCTTCTTTTCCCTCATTTTCTTTCTCCCTCTTCTTCATAGTTAGTAAACATGTTTGCTAACGAAAATCACTTTAAGGGGAGTCTTGCTTTTAAAAGGAGATATTTTTGTTTTCGTTATTAAACAAGGAAAAAAATTAAGTTTACAGAAAAACTTCAACCCCCTTAGAAAGCAGACGCCTAAATTAAAGTCAATTCTTTTACTAACAGCAATGAGGTTAGTGAAATTGCTAATAGTAGTCCCAACTGGTAGTATTCTACTAGGATGGAAATTGAACATTGCTTATATCATTGAAACTGTGCAACTCCTTAGGGAGACAGGGTAAGAGTGGCTATTAAGAGCAAAAGCCATCCATAGTCTTTGCTCCAATATTTATGACCTAAGAATTATTTTTATTTATTTTTCAAAAAGTGCTAACTGTATGCCCCTACTGGGTACTTGGTCTATAAGAATTAATAACGTAAAATCTCTTATATGAAAAAATATATAGTATAGTGAGGAATTTTCTTTAAAGAAACAATTTAGCAAACTAAATGGCAAACATAGGAGACTTTAATCACAATGCTACTTTTAGGAACAAAAAAATGTATGCCTACTAAATATTCAACAAGATGCAAATTAAATTTATCAGCTTATTAGAGAGTAATATATACAGGTATTAAATATAGTACATGTGAATATTGTTCAATGTAGAGCTCAGGATACAATATTAAGCAAGATTTCATAAATGGTCTTATTTCAGTCATAGAAAACATGTATTCGCATGGAATGAAACAAGGGAATATGAGAAAATGAAAACTGTGCCTGTCATATGGTGGTAAATTTTTTTAAAAAATTCAGTATTATCTTCTAAGTTACAGTATTGCAAGGGAATAACATTTTTTTAATTTTCAGAAGTAGTGGAGAAGCCTCACTTCTTACCTAGGATATTCTGATCAGTAACAATTATATAATGATACACAAAATTAACATGCTATATGGGAATCTGGAAAATTTTTAGGTGTATAGTTTTGCCCTATTTGCAAAATGCAGTAAGTTCTTCTAGGGATTTAGTTTTCTGTAAATGCCATTTCTGAAATGCAAGCTAAACACAGTTCAGGAGAGTGCAAAGGGGGCAGATAAAGCAGGGATCTGAAACCCTGGACAAGCTACTTCATCTTTTTTTTACATTTTGACATCTGAAAAATGAGGATGTTTCTATCCACCTTTTTTCCCCTCTGAGCCAGGATCTCACTCTGTTACCCATGCTAGAGAGCAGTGGCACGATCATAGCTCACTGTAACCTCAAACTCCTGGGCTCCAGCAATCCTCCCACCTCAGCCTCCCCAAGTAGCTGGGACTACAGGTGAACTACCATGCCCAGTATTTTTTTTAAATGGAACACAGTCTCACTTTGTAACCCAGGCTCGTCTTGAACTCCTGGCCTCAAGTGATCCTCCTAAAGTGCTGGGATTATAGGCATGAGCCTTTGAGCTCAGCCTCTACCTGATTTCATTTATTTATTTATTTATTTATTTATTTATTTATTTATTTATTTATTTATTTATTTATTTATTTTTGTTGGCTCTATATCAAGCTAAGGACGCATGGAGGAACTCCACCTGATTTTAAAAGGAAGGAAAAATGGGTTAGGGTTAGGGTTGGGGAAAGGAAGGTAAGAGGGAAGGAGGGAGGGAAAGAAATATAAAGAAAGAAGGAAAAGAGGGAGGGAGAAGACATGGGAAGAATGGAGAAAGCCTGCCAAGAAGAAGGGCAAAGTGGTATTCTGGATTTGATGTACATGAGAAAAAGAAGATGAGCTGCCTCAGGCCATTGGACAACAAGGGTGGGAACCTGAAATTGCACCACTGGCCACAGACAATGCTGCAGGCCGGGTGGTCAATATTACACCCCCAGGGAATGTTTCAAAGATACATTATCTAAATCCCTATGGCTCCCGAGTTATAGGGCAGGGAAGTTCATGAAATTGTTTTTCAAAGTGAGGATATACAAAGGAGAGGGCTTATCATTGGAATAACTTCTCAGAGCACAAATGAAGCCCTTACAATCAGGAAACCAGTCTGAACTCCTTTTAACTGTGCCCAGTGGAATGACTCTACCTTTCATTTGCAAATCCCTTTCAATTTACTTCCTAACGTAAGTTCTCCATTCGATGTTCACTCAAACCCTTTAATGTACGGCTCAAAACACTTCTGTCATTTTTCTGTGCCCCCTACCTGACTTCTAAACAGCAGCAAACCCTCATTACCCTCTTGCCCTGAATAGCCTTCAACTGCCTCCTAACTTTTTCCCATCTCAAAAAGACCATCTTTTGTCATCTATAATAAGACAAATAACACTCTGCCTGGAATGCCAACCTTGACCCCTCCCTTTTGAATATCCAGTGAACTCCTTTATCAATACCATATTCCACTTGCATTTCCTCTGAGAAGACTTTCTTAATTCCTCAGCAAAACATTCCCCTTTCTCTTCCAAGTGTCCAGAAAGCTTTGCTTAATAGATGTTCTTTTGTTTAAATAAATGGAAGGATGAATGGAGAGAGAAATAAAGCAAGGGAGGAAACCCAACTTTTGTGAGATCAAATCCTTGGTCATTCTTTTTGGATGGTGAACAACTTTATTAAAAATTTTGATAAGACTATAAACGTAGCCTATCCAAGTTTTTATTTCATATATTTCTGATATGGAAGGTACATGAATGAAAATGAGAAACAAACGTTGAAAAACTACTCAGTGATATGCGAGACTGGAACACATCAGTCTTGAAAATTCTGATCCCAAAAACATCTCCAATAGGTTCTAGTTTACCATTACTTATGGTTCTTCTTCCATTCAGGTCACCAAAACATGACACTTTTGAAAACTTTGACAACCTATGCAGTCCTTTTGTTGAAGAAGGGATGGCCATCTCCTTTGCTTCCTGGCTGTACAATTTTCTCATTTTCGGAATTATAGACAGCAACTAGATGTAGACTTTAGATTTGAGGGCCCTAGATCTGATTTCAGGACTTTATGCCATCTTACTTGGGTGACCTTGGACAGAGTATTTTACCTCTCTACAACCTCAGTTTCTCTCCTATAAAATGAGGGAAATCATAGTACTCACTTAATAGGATCTTTTTCTTCCTTGCCTTTTATTTTATTTTTTAATTTTAGAGATCCATGTGCCACGAACTGTATTCAATGCTTTCCAGATGGCAACTCATTTGTCTTGAACAACAGCCCCTGGGTTCAAAGTGGGGAAATAGTACAGGCAGTGCTTCACACCGTGAGTGGCACGTTGATCCCTCTTTCGTAGATGGCTGCTGTTAATTTTCACTGATTCTTCTTAATCTAAACTAGAAATCAATTATGGAGGGATCGTAGAGGTCTTTTAGTCTACCTCTTCATTGTGAGGTTCTAAAGGGGCAGAAAGACAAATAATATTCTCAAAGGCAGTTCATGGTCTGGCATCTTCATTTCCTGATGTCATTTCAACTCTGTTTCCAACACACACTCTGACATGGGGCTGCCTGGGAAAAAAATCCCTGGTAAGTGTGTGTGTAGCTGGTAGAAAAAGCAAACAGAATGATCGGATATTTTATTATGGCTTTTAGAGAGTGGGCGCATTGATAATTCAGTACTTTTGGTAAATGTGATCTCTTCTTTGGCTTATCACACATGTATATTCTAAAACAAATTTTAAAAGTTATCCCTTACTGGGCAACCCCTTTGGGTCCCCTTCCACTGTGGGAGCTTTCTTGTCTCCTCAATACATCCTGCTTTCTTTCTGATAGATAGATAGATAAATAAATAAATAAATAAATAAATAAATAAATAAATAAGTTATCTCGTATTATTAATACAAGGTATAAAAATTTGAAAACTAAATTAGACCCTTTGAGATAATGGGGTATCTCATTACAAAAAGCCTGTAATCTTTAGGAAATTCCTTCCTTGATATGTACAGCTTCAAATATTTTCATGTTATACAATGTTTGTTACTTATTTCCAATTCCATACAAACTGAGAGTATGAGAATTGATAGCTTCCAATCTCATGACTTTGCATTTATTGATTACCCCCATCTCCACCCATATGCTATTTTTTTCTACTAAGATGGATTTTATGTTACAAATAAGTATAGTGAAATTCTCATGGAACA
The DNA here is from genome assembly GCF_000164805.1 of Carlito syrichta. Lineage (NCBI taxonomy): Eukaryota > Metazoa > Chordata > Mammalia > Primates > Tarsiidae > Carlito > Carlito syrichta. Next base: position 175,712 of record NW_007249565.1, read on the forward strand.
ACCAACAGTGTATTTCAATAGTAATGAGTGTATCACAGATTGCAGTAGAACAATGTGAATACCCGAAGCCAAGGGGCGAACTTTGCCACGCCACGTGTTCTGGGACAGTGACTTTTACCAAGCAGAAATGTCACACCTGCTTCTATAACTTCGTGCAGTCCCTATAATCCATGAATAATGTTACTGCTGAATCACTTTTAGGGGAAATAATGTAGGAAAGAGCATATGTTTTGAAAGTTGTTAAAAATGAAACTGTTGACATAAATATGTACGAGAGAAGATAAACATATGGAAATTTCCATGGTGAGCTTTCCTCCAGAATAAATGAAAAGGAATGTCAAACCACAGGGAACATTTTCCCTGAGATTTGGAGAGCGATATCAGAAGTCTTAAAAAGACACTTAATGGAATCATATCTGGAAACTGTTGAATCATAACAAGGTATAACATCCAATTCTCTTTGTGAAATGCTTTGGAAACTTTAGCTTTCTTTCCAAGAAAATGATTAAGACAGTGGCCTCCACCTAGGTGAGCTGAGACTACTTTGTGAGTCATTTCTCATTTAATGGCAGGTTAAAGATACACACCATCCTCCCTCACCTCCCCACCCACCCAGATCTTGCTCACTTTTCAGGGCTTATGCACTAGATTTTTTCCCTAAAGGAGTCTTTAGAGAAGACTAACTCCATTTGCCCCATTTGACTTCCCTTTTTCTTAAAACCTAAAGCACTAGATATTTGCAACACACAATTTTACATTTACTCAAAAAATACTTTGTGTTATGCTTGAAGCATGTTCCACCAGATTACCAGTTCGATAAAGGTGAAGTTTAAATTCTACTTTCTTATTGTCTAGTTCATGCTTGGACTGTCTGCAGAGGCTTAATAAACATTGGCAATAATTGGCTTAACAATTGGGATGATTTAACTGTAACTTCTCCAGTCAAGGGCAGAGACTTCTTATGCAAAATAGAAAGAACTGCTATTAATCAAGTCCCCACTTTCTATCGGACATTATGTCATTTATAAAAATGCATGTTATGCATTCCTCATAACAACATGAGCATTGTTTCCTTATTTGGTACCTAAAGAAATTGAAGTTCAAAGATGGTGAGCTGCTTGCTCAAGAATAAGCTGCTATTAAAGCTAAGGTTTATCTGGTACTAGAATAGCCAACAAAATTAACCACTAAATGTATCTCCTTTGTATCAGAGATAATCTCCTCGTAGGTCAATGAAAATGGCCGACAGGAAGTCTTTCCTTTTACTTCCTGCAGATGAAGGAGAAATTATGTTCCTTTCTGTGTGGTGCAAATATCCCTGCTTGCCTTTTGGAGCCCACAACAAGTGCAGATTGCCCAGGTGGAGAGGAGGAGGGTGGAAGCAGCTTCCCTTCTGTTCCCCTAACAACTCCTTTGATGACACCATATCTCCTTTCCAGCTCCCAGGAGACATAACAGCTAGGAAAAAGAAAAGTGGCTCCTTTTCAGTGGTTCGATTGGGGATTGCTTCAAAGAACAGATTTCAGAAAATTTTTGTATGATGTTTTATCTCGACCTATTAGTGGAAAATATTTACTGCTTAGCTTTTTACAGAAGTTTGCTGACTCCTTCTTGTACTCATTCTTACTCTTTCCTCTTTTCTAAGAGACCAGGCTCTCCATGCTGCCCTTGGGTAGCCATACTACCCTTTTGTTCACCAACCCTGATTCTCACTCCAAACAGGAATTAATTTTCCCCAACCCCAAATCATGTGCCGAAATCTTTCATCCTCATTTATTCATTCTTTCATACTCATCTTGGGTAGTTAAATGAAACAATCAATATGAGTATGAATGGCTATGTAAGGGTAAAAAGGGGGTGTTCTCCTTTCTTCCCATTGTAAAGGTCATGACCGGAATTTCTAGAACAAAAGACAAGTTGGCAAGAGAAAAGCATAATAAATTTATTTGATCGTATTTTCATGTGACACAAGAGTCTTCAGGCTGAATTTTCAAAGATGTAGAAGAAGCTATTTGCATTTATACTTAGGTTTGTTGAAGCAAGAGTAGTTGTGTAGAAATTTTGCTGGACTAAAAAGCATACGAGTATTGGTGATTGAGTGAGGAAACTCAGCAAGGCCTGTCTTGGTTCAGATTCTTCTTGGCCTCTCTGTTGTAGCATTTTCCTCCCGGGTGTAGGGTAGGAGTCCTCTGGAATGAGGGTCTTAATTTCTTTATGGCCAGCTATTACACAGAAAGGTAGGGGAAGGTTAGAGGAATATTTTTAGGCATTATGGCTGGCTTTGGGACAAACGGGTTCGGGTTTCTGTGACTCGCCCTGGGGATGAAGAATTCTAGTTCCTGTTCCTCAGGGAAGAATAAAGAGCAAGAGACAGGAGGACAGACGTTCAGAGGGAAACTTTGCTCCTGAGGCCTTCCTCTTGAGATAACATGTTCTGAGCCCCAACAGCTGATTGATTGAGTGTGTGGCTTGTCACTCTCTCTCATTTGTAAGAGAACACACAGTTACCATGCACTGCAAAGGCTTTGGGTGACAGGACAGTGCAGAAGTAACTTCTTGCCAGGACCTAAGGCCTTGCATCCTCTAAGAGCTCTACATGAGTAAACCCACCGATGCCTTTCAGCGACTCTGTGAGGTGGGTCAGATTATTATCTGTAGGTTTTACAGACGAGGAGACTGAGGCACAGAGAGGTTAAACAGCTTGCTTGTGACTAAAAAGCCGAAAAAGGAAAATTCCTGGAAAATTAAAGACCAGGAATAGCTCAATTTCAAACCCAGGCAGCCTGGCACCAGAGACACTATGCACACTGCCTCTCTCATCATGTGGTTGTTAAGAACATGGGCTGTGGTATCCAATAACATTTTCCTTCTGTGCCTATGGCTTCAGGCAGTTTACGAAATCTCTATTAGCTTCAACTTCATCTGTTACATCATAATAATATCAGTACCTGCTTTACTTAGTTTTTATGTGAGTAAAGGGAATAAAGCCTTAAAAGGCTAAGCTTGATACCCAGCACACGGAAAGAACACCTCTCATCAATGTTTGCTTTTTATTCTTATAATTTTAGCTTTGCTGAGGATGTCATTTAAAGCAAACTTAAAGGACAATATGAGATCGTGCTTGAAAAACAGTCTTTTTTAGTGTCCTTAAGTTACTCTCTGCATAGAAAATCCAACTGTTCATTCACAAAAGCCACTGTGACAGCATGCAACGAGGACCCCAGAAAACCTGGAATTATCTTTTGGACAGCAGGCCCCTTGTAGTACAGGCTTCCTCCACTAGGTACGTGTTCTAGGAACCCATGGGTATCAGTGTACCAGCTAGCATTATAGTGAGAGGCCGTGTTCGGCCTCAGTGAATTTTTTTTTTTTTGAAGGGTCTTTCACTGCATTTGGCTGTTTCATGATGGGTGATTTATAAGCACACCTGCCCACACCGCACTGAGTACTCAGCAGTTTTTGACTCCAAACGGCTTGACCCCAATGCCCTACCCTTCCTATTCACCAGATCTCGCCCTGGGCGACTTTTTTCATTTCCTCAATGAAAAAAGTCCTCAAAGAGAAACACATTCTGCCAATGTGGAAGAGGTGAAACAACAACAACCAAAAGGGCAGAAGTCCTAAGAGGCATCAGAATTGACGAGTTCCAAAGCTGTTTTGAGCAGCGGAAAAAGCTTCTCAAACAGAGAGTCCTTGGAAGGTGACTGAGCTGTAACCATGTAAGAATGATACACAATTTTTTACAAATAAATTCTGGTCAGGGGGGCTCTCCTCTCGTACACATGTACATAAGGCACGTGCATGTCACTCCCCAATGCAGAAGGCAGGAAGGGATCCTGCAGTTGTGCTTTATGGCATCTCTGTGCTCCTGGGTATAATCTCTTTCTTTTGTGGTTTTGGATTTATACACACATCACAGCCACAGGCTTGCAGGAATATATTTTTAGAGCATTATGAAAATGGAGCATCCACTTAAAAAAAATAAACTTGTGTTGGGCTAAAGGTGGAATCCATGAGTGGGGGAAAAAATGCCACCTACCCTACCTTCTCCTTGTCTTCACTGCTCATAGCCACACCTTCCTCTGCCACCGATTTCAGCCGATTCTTTCACTTTCTATTCCAGAAAGAGTGGCGTGGAGCTCAACCACTGATGAGAGTGGAGACTGCTGTTAAATATACATTTCTCACACCTGGAGATCTGACTCCTGATGAATGCTCTTGAAAACGTTTAGGATGTGGTGGCATATTTCAAAGGCCTCCTTGGGAAACCTCAAGTGGAATCAGATTTCTCAGGGAAGATCCTCTTCAAGCTGGGAGCTCACCAAATACCCCTCGCAGGGGGTTAAAGCCAGTGCACACAATGAACTCCTGTGCATGGACTCCTTAAAAGGCAGGGAGGGCAAACCTCTGCTTACCATTTCCCCTCAAAGTATTCGATTAACCAGGGGGAAAAAATGTTTTCAGGGCTGGTTACTGTTGCTGGGGCCACTCACTATTGATCCTCTGTAGGGCAATATTGACAGATTCCTTAGGGCTTAGAGAGCGTGATTGGGTGACGATTCTCTGGATAGGAGATTAGTCACCTGCACATCACACTGTCTGTTTCCTACTCCAGAAAGTCAAATTGTGAAGCCTGATTGTAAGCTCTGGAGAAATGCTCAATCTGATGACTGTGGACAGAGCGGAGGAGACCCCCAGGATTGAAGGAGAAGACCTCACTGGAAGTTTAGCCTCCCGGGATGAGGGGAGGCATCAGCAAGAAAAGGAGATAGGAAACAATTGTCATTCTCTTCCAAAGGGTCATAGACAACTCCAAGAGCCGACTCCTTTAATTTGCCATTTAGGAGACTTTAGAAGGGTGTGGGGTGTGTGGTGTGGTAGGGCTACGAGAAAATCACTGGAAGAACCCAATCATTTTAAAGAAAAAAGAACTCTGTTCACTTAGCACCTTGGGGAAAGTTTTAAGGCAGACACACAAATGAGGAAAGATTTGTTAAACCTCTCCAGGAATTAATGGTATTGCCCATGACATAAATTCCTGATCTTCCAATTTAAATTCAGACAAGATCAAACCCTTTTGGAAATGTGGTTTGTTCTTTCAGGATGGCAGCAGTCTGTGACTTCTTCCCTTTATATGCTATTTTCTTCTAAAGGGCTTCAAAGTGTCTGCCTCTGTTACTCCAGTCCTCCTTCAAAAAGGAAAAACACACACACACACACACACACACACACACACAGAGAGAGAGAGAGAGAGAGAGAGAGAACAGATTGACTGTGAAGCATTCCAGAGAGAAGAGGTTTGACAAGTCATCCCTTTCTGAAAGCATCTTATCAAAAACAATCCCTCAGCTTTCACAGTATTCATCCATTGCTTCTGAAGCATGCCGTACAGAAAGGAGCTGCAAGTTGGGCCGTCAGACTTCCCAGGGATGGAAACCCGGACTCCAGCACCAAAACTGTGACTGCACAATTTACTTAACCTCTGTGAGCCTGAGCTTTCATCCCATCTGAAATGGGAAGCATGCCACCACTGGAAGAGGCTTCCCCAGCATGTTACAGGCACTTAGAAAGCAGTACCTACTATTTTTGTTATACTAGTGACTCCCAAACATAAAGCTAAACTATGGTGCTAAGAAGACTTAGTAAAAGGCTTCTAGTCATTTGAGAAAATTGATTTATGCAGGCTTGGAAATTGTTCTTACATCCAGAAGAGAAAATGCTATTTTATCTGTATCACTTAAACAGAGCTTAAAGGGTGTCGTGGTTTCCTTTAAGAGGTGAATTGAACTGGAATCGCGTTGCATGTATATTTCATCTATACTTGCCACATGTGTGTGTTTTTCTCAGCAAGCAGCACATATGGAACAACTCTTTATGGAAAATAAGAGTGATGTCATCTGCCTAGCAATACCAGGATATGAACTCAGACTCCCACAGTGCCGCTGGATGCATACAGCTACCAGTGTGCTCTGAGGAAGAGAGACTATTTTGAATGTTTCCGGAGTCATGTGCTTTGATTTTCTTCTGAGAAATCACGGGGAGGGTGTAATCTGATTTCCACAAAGAGAAATGGGCGTGTGGGGCCAGAAATAGTTGATGCTTAGGGATTCCTGAGGAACTCATTGAAAGTGTTTCTCATATTTCAGAACAGAAAAGTAGAAAAGGGAGCAAATATGTTCCAGTCCCTTTTATGTTGAGGAAAACAGTTCCTCTGTCTTTTCAAGAGCTCGGGTCCCAGGGAATCTGCTCTGGCTTGCTATTCAATCTGCATTCTTCTGTGGCATTGCTGAACAGATTAGCTCTAAAGAGGCCTTTAGTGCTTCTCTGGTGATTTAAGTCATTCTAAACAAGGATTTCAGGATGGAATGGATGAAAGGAAGCCAGATATTTGGGCATGTTCTCTCCTTGAGGAAAACCTGTTTGTTTGTTTTCCTTCTCTTAGAACAAATAATAAAAAAAATTTAAAGTTGATTCATGTAACTGTATTGTGATGGCTTAAATTCCATTCTTTGTAGCTAGATACAATGCCTTTCATTAGCACTGATCTCCCTGTAGAAAGAACCTTGGTGGTTACTTGGAATTCAGGCTCCAATTCAGACTCTAGTCTATTAAGAACTAATCCCCATAAGCTTATAGGAATTGCCACGCTGGGCCACACTGAGGGGGCTTCATGGTGTGGCTAGAAGGGTCAACTGGTAGCCCCAGGACTGATTTCTTGCGGAAAGTGGGTTTGGTTTGGCAGAATGTTTGAAAGCATTTCAATTAGAATGCCTTTAGCCAGGGGCATGCACTTTCCTTTCGCTTCAAACCCTCTCTCTCCCTAATACAATTACCAGTGACTTTAGAATAACATGACATTACCTGTCCAGTTCTCAGAGCCATTTGATTTGGGATCTTGGGATTGGAAGGGACCCACGAGATATGAGCAGCCTGTAAATTCTTGTTTAAAGTCTGCCAAACGCTGACAGTGATCAAGGTGAATTTGGATGTCATACACATATCTCCAACCTCCCAGTCTTTTTGCGCTGTGGGTGACTGATGCTTTGCTCCAGAATCTCACTCTGAGGGTCAGACTCAGTCTCCCTGTGGAAGTAGCAAGGTTCATTGAGGAGGAAACAAGGAAAAGAATCAACATCGGTTAAAACCCCAGAGTAGAATGTAACTTCTACTGGCCAAGTTACATTCTGCTGGCCAAAGCAAATCTCCTGCACAAGCTCGACTTACTGAAAGGAAACACATAGGAGCCTTCCACAAGGAGAAACAATGGATATTTCGGAAAATATATAATTAACCTCATCAGAAATATTTACAAGCTTAGCCAAAGCTAAGTGAAGTGATAAGAATGGAATCTGACCCTCTCTTAGAAAGAGAAAGAGAAAGGAAAAAATGGTAAAGAATGCACAAATTCTATTGTTGAGGCATGTCCAACATTCACTCTACCTTTTATCTGATAATGGAATCTGATTTCTCCTTTGAAAGTTAATTATTATTATTTTGAGCCAGGATCTCACTCCATTGCTCAGGCTGGAGTACAGTGGCGCAATCACGGCTCACTGCAGCTTCAAACTGCTGATTTCAAGTGATCCTCCCTCCTCAGTCTCCCGAGTTGCTGGGACTACAGGCAGACGTCACCATGTCTGGCTTATTTTTTGATGTTTTTTTTGTAGAGATAAAAAATTACTGTGTTGCCCAGGCTGGACTCAAACTCCTGGGCTCAATCAATCCTCTTGCCTTGGCTTCCCAAAGTTCTGGGATTTCAGGCATGCGCCACAGTGTCCCGGTCTTTTCTTAGTAATTTTTTATTCACCAACGACTAACTTTTCTCTCTGCTCCCTCTTGTTTCTGGTTATAAATCCCCACTTGTTGTGTTTGTCTGATGTGGAATCGAACCCGGTTCTATATTGAAGTCTTTACTTCCCTATGTCAATAGTTTTTTATTTTTTATTTTTTATTTTTTTCCCCCAAACAAAATATATATTCACTAACTTGTGTCTGACTCTGGCTTTAATATATATATCAGGATTATCATGAGGATGAAAGTAATTATTAAAGAGAATTTTAAAATGAATAAAATGAGAACAATAATAGTATCTAATGTATCAGATAATTGTGAGAATCGAATTACACAAGCTAAGACAAATAAAACCCATATAAAAAGCAGAACTAGCAAATAAATTGCTATCATTATATCCTGTAAAATAAAAGTTTCCAAGCAAGACACATTCTTCTGCATAAATAAATACTTTTTTTTATTGCCAATATATTTCTATCAGGGGAATGCAAGAATATTGTCTTTCAAGTGGGGAGCCGTAGGCTCTTGACTTCATGAAGATTTGCTGGAAGATCACCGACATGAAGCCGATTGATTGATAAACGAAGAGGTATACGCATTTTATATACTGTCTTGAGGTTACAGGAAGAATGGAGGTTGGATCCTGGTAAAACAAGTTGTGAGAGGGAGAAAATAATTCAATTGAGGGGTAATAAATGATTGCTAGGGAGAAGGATTGGGTTGGGGAACAGAGATTAATTTATAAATAGTTTTCTCTAAAATTTAAATAATCCTTGGAGACAGCCCTTATACCCTTAAAAAGTATTGCTGGGATGTGGCCACCTCTTGGTCTTATTTTCTGCAATGAATAACAGGGAGAGAAAGGGGAAAAAAGCAGTTGTTTTCCTTGGTGGGTCTGGATCATAGGCAGATAAAGAAAGCAGTTTTTTGGGGAGAGACAGTGGTGGGGAGGTCAGAGAGACCTTGAGGTTTCTTTAGTTCAGCTTGTCAAAAGGCCATATTTTGAGTTATCGGTTTCTGAGTTCTAACACAAGGAAAACATTTCCATATTCTCAAAATTCTGATTTCAGAATATCCGTCTGAATTTTTTTTCAGGCTTTGTCTTTTTATATTGAAAATAATTAATCTATTTACAGAAAGAATCTGATCTCAATTAGAAAATAATTTTAGTGTCTCTGCCCTACTTAATTTTGTATTTGCCAACTATCTATTTAACAGAAGTGTTCTGCTTCTACAAGTCAACTACCAAACTTGCTAACATTCTGTACAATTTTATGAATAATTTGCCTTAGTACAGTTTTCCATTTTACAGTTTTATGCCATAGAAAAAGACACATTGTCTTCAAATGTTAGCGAACTTTTCTCTAGAAATTATGAAAACCAGAAGATTATAGAATAACATCTTCAAAGTGATGAAAGAAAGGCATGAAATAAAACCTATAACCTAGTATTGTTTACCCAACAAAAATATTCTTCAAAAATGAAGGTGAAATAAAAACATTTCCATAAAGATTCAGAGACCTGGTTTCTCACAGGCTCACACTACAAGAAATACTAAGGAAAGTTTTCAGATAGAAGAGACATGATCCCAGAAGAAAACATGAAATTGCAGCTGGAAGTAGAAAACATTAAAGGGGGTGAGCATATGGCCAAGTACAAAATATTATAGTCTTTAACTCAACACAATGTATTGTGGGTGTTATCATTATATAGAAGTAAAATATATGATGACAATAGGAGAAAGTAACTGGATTACTCTTGTGAGGGTCCTGTGTGATACAGGAAGTCAGAAGTTGCTAATATAAGGTAGACTGCAGTAAGGTAAGAATGTGTATCACAATCAAAGTACAACTATAAAAAGTAATAAAAGGTATAAGTTAAAAGTGAATAGAAGAAACAAACAATACTAAAAGTTCTTAATTAATCTAAAAAAGAGTCACAAACAAAAAAATGGGGAAATAAACAATAGGTTGAACAACTAGAAAGCAAATATATAAGTGGCACACTTAACACACTTAGCTTGGACTAGAGGTGTGTACCACCACGCCTGGCCAATTTTTAATTTTTTCTGCAGACAGAGTCTCAATATATGGCCTAGAGTGGTCTCATACTCCTGGAATCAAGGCTGTCTACAGCAGTAGTTCCATGAAATGCAAATTGTGTGATCAGTCAGCAGAAAAACAAAGTTGTCAGACTATGAAAAATAATAAACACATACAAGCCCCAAGTATGTGCTATTAAGGAGAGAAACACTTGGCTGCTTAGAACATAGATTAGATGTAAAATGATAATAATAGTAATAATAAAAGTTATAGCATACAAACGCTTACCAAAATAAAGCTAATGTGGGTATATTACTATGGAAAAAATAGGAATTGATAAAAGTATTTAAAGAAAAAAATAGAAGTCAATAAGAAATCATAACAAATCTAAAAGTATATATACCTACAAACATAGTTTCAAAGTGTAGACACACACACACACACACACACACACACACACACACACACACACACACCAGTGTATAATTTATACACACTCAAAGAACTAATAAAAGAAAACATTAAATCACAATTCTTTTTCTCTCTTTTTTTTTTGAGTTGGAATCTCACTCTGTCACCCAGGCTAGAGTACAGTGGCACGACATGGTCACCCCAGGGTCAACCTGCTGGGCTCTGGCGATCCTTCTGCCTCAGCCTTCCAAGTAGTCAGAACTACAGGTGCGTGCTACCACCCCTGGCTAATTTTTTATTCATTGTAGAGAAGAGGTCTCACCAAATTGTCTGACCTGGTCTTGAACCTGCAGGCTCAGGCAATCCACTCACCTCAGTCTCCCAAAGTGCTGAGGTGACAAGCTGAACCACAGAGCCTGGCTAATTGTTTTTCTATATTTTTAAATTTTATTTTTAGAAGCAGCCCAAAATTCAGCTAGGATTCAGAATATTTGTTTGAAAAGCCTATTATTTTAACTAATTGAGAGGTATCAAAATTATACCAAAACGACAGAATATGCAATGTTTTCAAGTGTGTTTGAAATACCAAACAGCCAGGCGTAGTGGCTTGTGTCTGTAATCCCAACAGTTTGGGAGGCTGAGGCAGGAGGATCAATTGAGCTCAGCCTGAGTGACAGAGTGAGGCTCAATGTCTACCAGAAAAAAAAGTAGGTGGACATGGTGGTGTGCACCTGTAGTCCCAGTTACTACTCAGAAGGCTGAAGCAGGAGAATTGCTTGAGCCCAGGAGGTTGAGACTGCAGTGAGCCACGATCATACCATTGCACTTCAGATGGGTAACAGAGTAAGACCTTCTCTCAAAAAAAGGAAAAAGAAAAAATAAATATTTACCAAAAAAGACATATTGAGCAAATAGAAAGCACATCCACAAAACTTTCCAAAGAATGTATTTATACAGAGTTTTTCTGTCCATAAAGAGATTAAAAATAAATAACAATAAAACTAGAAAATTCTCACATCTCTGAAGAGCAGTATCTCCAAAAAAAAAAGAAAAAGAAAAACTGAATCCACGCTGGACTTAGTGGCTCACACCTATAATCCCAGCACATTGGGAGGACAAGGTGGGAGGAGGACTGCTTGAGCCCAGGAGTGTGAGATCAGTCTAGGTCATATATTGAGACCTTGTCTCTACCAAAAAAAAAAAAAAAATAGCCAAGTGTGATGGTACCTGTAGTCACAGCTACTTGGGAGGCCGAGGCAGAAGGATCACCTGAGCCCAGGAGTTTGAGACTGCAGTGAACTATGACCATGTGACTACATTCCAGCCTGGGCGATAAAGTGAGACTCCAACACACACACACAAAAATTGAATTTGTAATTTTTTATTTTACAAAGCAAGCCAACAGACTGAAGTGAAGTAGGAAAACTTCTGCCCCGAATTATTTTGTTTTTATATTCTTACAAGCATTTAAAAGAAAAATATTATCAGTCTTACCAAAACTCTTTTAGAAAATGGAAAAAGAATAAGACGTAGCATGATTCATTTTATGAAGATTGCACAACCCAGATACCGAAAGCAGAAAGGAATATTACAAAAAAACTTTTTTTTCATAAACAAATATATAAAAAAAATTTTAAATATAGTATTATAAGTTGAAATTTAGAGATGCAATAAAGAGATATTATGTCATGACCAAATGGGATTTATTCTGTGATCATAATATAGATTTTTGTTTTTTAAAAATATTTGAGATAACTAATTACGTTATCAAAATAGAGGGAAAAAAACACATGAAATCAATACACACAGAAAAGCATTTGATAAAATTTGACGCTTTTTCTTTTCTTTCTTTTTTTGTGAGTTGGAGTCTCACTCTGTCGCCCAGACTGGAGTGCAGTGGCCGCTCCCGGTCACTGCAGCCTCGACTTGCTGGGCTCTGGCGATCCTTCTGCCTCAGCCTTCCAAGT
>NW_007249565.1:187943-416268 GCF_000164805.1 Carlito syrichta
AAACATGAAATTGCAGCTGGAAGTAGAAAACATTAAAGGGGGTGAGCATATGGCCAAGTACAAAATATTATAGTCTTTAACTCAACACAATGTATTGTGGGTGTTATCATTATATAGAAGTAAAATATATGATGACAATAGGAGAAAGTAACTGGATTACTCTTGTGAGGGTCCTGTGTGATACAGGAAGTCAGAAGTTGCTAATATAAGGTAGACTGCAGTAAGGTAAGAATGTGTATCACAATCAAAGTACAACTACAAAAAGTAATAAAAAGTATAAGTTAAAAGTGAATAGAAGAAACAAACAATACTAAAAGTTCTTAATTAATCTAAAAAAGAGTCACAAACAAAAAAATAGGGAAATAAATAATAGGTTGAACAACTAGAAAGCAAATATATAAGTGGCACACTTAACACACTTAGCTTGGACTAGAGGTGTGTACCACCACGCCTGGCCAATTTTTAATTTTTTCTGCAGAAGAAAGAACACGGAAGACTTACATGATCAATTTCTAGACTTACTATAGAACAATTTGTGTTCCTTGGGGACCAGAAGATTAATCACAATAGCACAAGGGAGGGATGGCCAGGAGAGAGAGGAGTTAGGGGCGGGGCATGTAACAACACAAAGGGTATCTGATACAAAACCAGGGGAAGGGAGGACCAGTTGGAGGCTCAGACTTCACCTGCACATATGTGCCTAATCTTGACTTGTACCCTACATCTGTATAATAAAATAAAGTTAAAAAGAAAAGACTTACTATAAAGATAAAATAATTTTTAAAATTGAATATTTATTAAGGATAGACCATTAGATCAAAGGAGGAGAAAAAGAGAAGAGACCATTAGATTAATGGAAGAGAAAAAATAGACCCACAAATGTATAGTCAGTAGGTTCTCAACAAGGTTGCAGGTGGAATTCAATTGGAAAATGACCATGTTTTCAATAAATGATGTCAGAGCCATTGTATATCTCTCTGTATATATATTTTAAAATATGAAATGTAACTTCTGTAGTGGGTTGAATAGTGTGTCCCTCAAAAGTTATGTCTACCCCAAACCTCTGTATGTGGCCTTGTTTGGAAAAAGGTCCTTGTTGGTGGGTCATAGATTTACAAGTGAGAAGGAAAACTCTAAGCTTTCTATCATAAAACATAGACATAGAATTATCTTCATAATTTCCCTGTTGGCAAAGATTGCTTGAAGAGCACAAAAGACACTCACTATAAATTTTAAAAATTGATACATTGGACATTATAAAAAACTATAAATCAAAGAGCTATGTTCATTCACCTGAATGTACTTTTTAAAGCTCCTACAAATCACAAGAACAAAAAATAAATGAATTTTAACAAAACTTAGCAAAATAGATAAAAGTCTTAGTAGGTACGTCTAAAAAAGAAAATATCAGCTGAGCTCGGTGGCTCAACCTGTAATCCTGCGCCTTTGGGAGGCTGAGGTGAGTGGATTGCCTGAGCCCGTGGGTTCGAGACCCGCCTGGGCAGCGAGACCTCATCTCTACAATAAATCAAAAAATCAGCCGGGCGTGGTAGCGCATGCCTGTAATTCTGGCTACTCGGAAGGCTGAGGCGGAAGAACCGCTGGAGCCCAGCAGGTTGAGGCTGTGGTGGCCGGGAGCGGCCACTGCACTCCAGTCTGGGCGACAGAGTGAGACTCCAACTCAAAAAAGAAAAGAAAAGAAAAGAAAATATCTAAGTAACCAATAAGTCTGTAAAATTGTACTCACCATCATTCAAGTCTAAGTTTTATGATCTTTAAAATTGTTTTTTAAAATTGTTCTTCAGATAATACGTACATCACAAGATTGTCTCAAGGCATAAATGAAATCATATCTACAAAACACCAATCACAGTGCCAGACTTATAGAAAGTAACCATTAAATATAATTCCAAGGACCGTGTTAACTATCTAACCTATTGTAGAACAATGTGTAAAAAATTGCAGAAAATTTGGAACAGATTTGAAATATATACATATATATATATACACACATATATATATATGTATATATATATATATGATCTAACAGCAAAGACCTTTCAGTGCAATATCTTGAGTTGCTGTTGTATTAAAACACTAAATGCATACAACTCCCACATTCCAGCTGGGACCAGGCAATACTTTTGCACTGATTTCCGAAGCTAAGCACAGACTCAGTGAACTCCGAGGAAGCCCTATTTCTTCAACTTTTACCACTTTCTCCTTATCTGCTCCCTGAGGCAAAATTGCCATACAATGATGTGGCTGTGACTATTCCTCCAGCTTTGTCTTCACCCGTTGTCTTTTTCCGACCTCATATTTTAGCAACATTGAACTAAACAAAGATCTGAGCATCACATGTGCTCACTCATAAGTGGACCTTGAGCAACTACCGTAATACTATAAGAAAAGAATTGACAGTGGCGGGAAACTATGAGGGCGGGGACAGGGAGGGGAAGGGAGGTGGGATTAACGGAGGTCGATATCTGTCTGGGGAAAGAGGGATACATCTCATCAACAAGGGTATTTGCACAATGAATATTTGTATACCTAACCCTTAACTGTACCCCACAACTTTAAAATAAAAAATACATATTTTTTTAAAAAATGAACTGCTTGTATGTATGTCTGCTGTTCCTTCCAGTGAAATACCCTTCCTGCTCAGCTACCTTCCCCCGAGCTAGTCTAGTTGCTACAAATCTTTAAAATCTCCGTCTATGCGTTGACCCCTCCTAGCAGCCCCAGGCAGCCCCTCCAAATTTCCACAGATCTCTAACAGATCTCTGTCTACTTAAGATAAGGTATTGGTGACATCTCCTAATGTTCTCTCTCCCTGTCTAAACCCTGTCTCTAACTTTTGGGATCTCAGTTCAATTAGGAGGGGGAAAATACACCTCACAGCTCACTTCTTTCCCCTTTATTATTTGATAATAGGTCAGCAGCTCCTTAATAACAAAGAATTGGAGGCATTCTTGACATGTCAGAAAGATCTTTGAGACCCACCCACAGGTCACAGAATATACATTGCAATTCACCAGATTACTTACATATTCTCAAAGTTGGGGATTGGTACGGCGCATAAACGTGTGCAATCCGACCAGGCTCCTCAGTCTGACTTGTGCCCGTGCAAATCACTTAACCTCTCCCTCAGTTCCCTCATCTGTTCAATGACAACAGCAACAGTATAAAAATGAACTCAAGCAAAATATTTATAAGAATGATTTGTGCATAATAAATACATCATGGATGATAGCTATTGTAATTAATGGTGTTATTTCTCTACCGCGTACATGAATGGAAGCATCAGCTCATCTGTTCAGAATGCCTGCTAACTGCCCAACACATTCTGGGAGAGATGGTCACATCGGCTGCATCTCAATCATTTTCTGAATCATTGCTTATGATGATTGTAGGCAATACAAGTTGGGGGCTACTGAAGAAAGAACCAAGATCCGCCCCTGCCCAAGGTGGACCTTCATCTGGAGAGTTGTGGGAAGATGATGCTTGCTTGCTTCTGTGTGCATGGGAGCAAGATGATAGGGTAGAAGAAAGACCTGAAGGGCGTGTGTGTGTATGAGAGAAAGAGAGAGAGAATAAGAATAAGAGTAAGAAGGAGGAGGAGGAGGAGGAGGAGAGAAAGAGGGGGAGAGAGAGAGGGAGGGGAAAGGAGGGGAAGGGATAGGATAGGAAAAGAGAGGAGAGAAGAGGAGAGGAGAGGAGAGGAGAGGAGAGGAGAGGAGAGGAGAGGAGAGGAGAGAGATCATATTAGAAGCCAGGAAACTGAGGTTGAATCTCTCTGTGTGGTATCGGGCAGTCATTTAATACTATCATTTACCCCTCATATTGGAATTATTTATGCTCCAGTTGTTCCCAATAGATGGTGAGCTCCTTGGGAAGAACCCACATCTCATCCATCTTTGGTGTCCTGTATTTCACATAATAACAGCACATAGCTGCCTCTGGTAAGAGGTTTTCAAAGGGCACTAAACTCAAAGCCTCCATTCTCTATGTATGCCCGCCTAGCCTGTCTTTAGGAATTTAATTAATTAATTAGTGAGAGAGTTTACTTTGAAGACCTTTAAATGTTCCAATGGGTACAGAAATGTGTGCTATTACTTTTAGTGTAAAATCGCAAGGAATAACTCGCAAGGAATAAATTCATACAGAACGCACTTAACAGTTTATAGGCTGGGCTTGGTGGCTCAGCCTGTAATCCCAGCACTTTGGGAGGCTGCGGAGAGTGGATTGCCTATGCCCTCAGGTTTGAGACCAGTCGGGGATCCTTGGCAAGACCATGACTCTACAATAAATCAAAAATTAGCCGACTACTTGGAAAACTGAGGCGGAAGGATTGCCGGAGTCCAGTTGGTCGATGCTGGGGTGGCCATGAGTGTACCCCTGCACTCCAGCCTGGGCGACAGAGTGAGACTCCCACTCAAAAAACAAAATGAAAAATAGTTTACAAAGCATTCTTTGTACCCAATGCCCAAATCCTGACTGGCACCTTGATTTATAGAAAGGCATTATTATACCTTTTTTCTCAGAAGTTGCCGCGTAAATGAACATTTTGGAAATTTTAAAAAATGCTTTAAATTTATTTAGAGATGCTTGTTTTCACAAGATTTTTACAGTAATCTTGCCTCATAAAAATAATCTGTTTTTCTTTCAAAAAAAGAGATGCTTTTTGTGGAGGTTTTATATATATCTGGATCTGAATATTAACTTGTTTTTTTTTTTGGCGACTTTTTTTTTGAGTTGGAGTCTCACTCCATTGCCCAGGGTGGAATGCAGTGGCATGCTCATGGTCACCTAGCATCAACCTGCTGGGCTCCAGCGATCCTTCTGCCCTACTCTTCTAAGTAGCTGGAACTAAAGGCGTCTGCTACCATGCCTGACTAATTTTTTTTTTTTATTGTAGCGATGAGGTCTCACCAAATTGCCCAGGCTGTTCTCGACCCTGAGGCCTCAGGCAATCCGCTCACTTCGGCCTCCCAAAGTGCTGGGATTACAGGCTTGAGCCACCGCATCTGACCTTCAGATGTAATAGTATATTTTGTGACTTTAACATTTTTGAAAATTGATATAATTACCTTTTTTAAAGAGTGGCTGGACATGATAATGCATACCTATAATACCAGAAAATTCAGAGACTGAGACAGGAGGATCGCTGGAGGCCAGGAGTTCAAGGTCAACCTGGGCACTAAAGTGAGACCATGTCTTTACAAAAAATTTTAAAAATTTGCCGGCATAGTGATGCACGCCTGCAGTCCTAGCTACTCAAGAGGCTGTGGCAGGAGGATTGCTTGAGCCTAAGAGTTTGAGGCTGTGGTAATTGTGTAGGGGTTCCAGGTTGCGTGATCATGCTACTGCACTCAGCCTTGGTGAGAGAGTGAAACTCTGTCTCCAAAAAAAAAAAAGAATATAAAATAAAGGTTGAAAGTGCATGTAGACTTAGAGTTAGGCATACTTGTGTCTCCTTTTTCATTTCTCTCATGATCATGTGTACATATAAGAACCTTTATCTGTAAAAAAAAGAAAAATTGTATCTGGATACTAGAATTGTTTTGAGGACTAAGAGCAATCACGCTGATAAACACCGGGCCTGACAAATAGCAAATGTGCAACAAACAACAGCTTTTTCTATTATTAATAATCACATTTTATACATCAATCATGGTTGTTAAAATAGTTTTGAATTAATAATAGTCTATGTGGGGGTGATTTTGTTGTTTGGGTGCTTTGTTAGGGAAACCAGTGACGAGACTTTGGGATGATTTCCAGATCAATAAATATTTCACAATTGAGACCAGTTGGAGGTTCAATGAATTACAACATCTTGCTCCATTCTGAGGACCCAGTCTGTGATTGTTTCCGATGGCTGCTGTAACCAATCACCACAAAAATTAGTGGCTTAAAACAACACAGTGGATGACCTTATATCGTTCCGGAGTTAGAAGCATAAAATGAGTAGCACTCAGTAGTAGTCAAGGAACTCAGCAGTGCATTCCTTTCTGGAGGCTCTTGGGAGAATCTCTGGAGAATCCCAATTCTTGCCTGTTCTTATCTCTAGACACTGCCTCTATTCACCTGCGTATGGCCCACCTACTTCTTGAAAGTCAGCAATGCTGTATCTTTCTGGTCTTCCTTCCGCAGTCACCTCCTCCTCTAATTTCTTTTCTGTCTCTCTCTTCCATTTCTAAGCACCTCTGCGAAGATGTTGGACATATTCATACAATGCAGGATGATCCTATGGTAAGGTCAGCTGATTAGCAGCCTGAATTTCATTTCTCTTTTCCGTGTAACCTCACATGTTCACAAGTTCCAGGGATTAGGGCATGGACAACCTTGGGGTGGGATTGGGGAGCATCCCACCCATTCAGTCTACCACACAGATCCAAACAATACCAGGTTAGAAGACAAGAAATACACTCCAAATCTAAAATTAGGAAAGAGGTAGGTTTCGATTCTGGTTTCAAGTCTTTATCTGACATCTCTTATGACCTCAGCCCCTGTTGACAGATGGCCCTGTTTTCCTATCAGCATACAGCTTCAGAAATACCTATTTCATAAGACAACGCTCATTTCTGAAAGGGTCACACATTGTCAGGAAATTCACCAATGTCAGACAACAGCCGAAACTGACCATGGCTTAAAGTCTGTGTCTTCTTAATTTTTTTTCCTGCTTCCTACATTTCCCTTCTTTTTTGAAAGCTACCTAAGAAGTTCCCATGTTTATGGCATCCTTCAAAACTCGCATTCAAGTTCCTGGAAAGTCAGGAAAGCTCAGTGGTGAAATAAAAATGTCAGTGAATTTAGTGGTTGTGAAGTTCCCCCAATTTCCAACAAGGGAAGAAGTCGTGCCCTGTGCAAGTGACAGCAAGCCTCTGATTGTTGTCCCATCTGATGTGAAAATTTGAACAGTTGTGAATTAAGTGGCTTCCCTGTGCCGGGGGGCTCAATATGCAACATCTCTAAGAATCAGCACCACCGTTCTGAAGCAAGCAAAAATAAATTTTAAAAGGGCGAAATAACTTGTCTAAGGACATTCAGCTTGGAAGTAGCAGAGTCAGGATTCAAATCACTGTGATTCTGATTCTCAAGGCAAAGATTTTTCCAGCTTCTTTCCATCTTCCCTGCACACCCCTGTGCTTACCATGTGCCAGCCAGGTGTCACACCGCTTGGTTTACAACCTGCCCCAGGGTGTCAGCTGCTGGAGATCTGAGCCATGTCCTTGTCATCTGTTTCCTGCACCCAGCCTTGTATGTGGTGTGTAGTCAGGGTTCAGTAGCATTGGCTTATTTTATGGACATAGGGTATAGCTAAGCCCCTGGTATGAGTGTCTTAACTTCACCAACTTATAGAAAAACTCATATTCAGAGGGGCAACAATAACTTAGGAACTGGTGGAAAATTGGCCAGGGAACATTTTTTTTTTTCTCCATAAGCCAGTCTCACGATATTTGGCTTGGTTTTCTGAAACATATGAATCAATCCTCAAAATGCCACTCAGGGAGCAACTCTACTCATTGGTAATCAGCTAGTATTTATCTGCTAAGACATTTGGGGAGACACAATGGAAAATACTGCCTTTTACTGGAGAGCTTTAATTTAACCCCTCCCTCTCAATTTCATGCAAAATCCATTTCAATGGCAGAGGTGTACCACTCTGCCTAAAAGCAATAATCCGAAGGCAGTTCACTCAACGCATTTTCTGCAGGACTTGCGTCTACTAAGTGACAAACACTGTGTGTTGTCCCTGAGTGGTACATGCTTGAATATTAAAGACTTAGCAAGTGATCAATTCACATAATGCTACATTGACCTCAAATTCAAATATATCGCATAAATAGTGTTTCACAAGTACAGGTCAAAGTCTCTTAAGATTTTTTTTTTCAGTCCTAAGGACCTTTCTCTTTTTGGATGACATTTTAATATCATGGGATATTTTTAGTAATCTAAGGCCAATGTGTCCTTTGACAAATTTGCCTGAAATATTCTTAAAATATCGTCATTGTAGGCAGACCAGGAAAACATATGAATTCTATTAAATGCAGTATCTATCATAATGCATAAGAAATTCATCAAATGTGCTAAACATTCAACTTTCAAAGAATTTTTTAAAAGAAATGAGCTCTTGCTCTGTTATCCAGGCTGGCATGCAGTGATACAATCATGGCTCACTGAAGCACTGAACTCCTGGACCCAAATGATCTTCCCACCTCAGCCTCCCAATTAGCTGGGACTACAGGAGCATACCACTACACCTGGCTAGTTTTTAATATTTTTTGTAGCAACAGGGTCTTGCTATGTTGCCCAGGCTGGTCTTGAATTGCCAGTCTCAAGCAATCATTGTGCCTTGGCCTCCCAAGGTGCTGGGATTACAGGCATGAACCACTGTTCTATGCCCCCAAATGCTTTTTTAGCCTCCTTCAAAATGACTAAAATTTTACTGATAATAGCAAATGTTGCCAAGGATATGGATCAACTGGAACATTTATACACTGAGGATGAGATTACAAATTTATGCAATAAGTTTGAAAATATATTGGTGGTGTCTGTTAAAGCTAAACGCGCCCATACTCTATGATCCAGCAGTTCAATCCCTTGATTGTATGTGTGTATATATGTGTGTTTGTGTGTATGTGTTTTTATATGTGTGTGTGTGCAGTGTTTTTTTTTTACTAAAAGACATTCATTTCTGCCAAAATAATTTTTGTATATGACTTTATATATAATAGTCCAAAATAGAAACCTTTATAAGATTGAAGAGCAAGCTACTATGATATGCAGTAGCACAGCTGAATGTCACAGACACAAAATTACGTTGTAAAAGTGTGACCCAAAATGAGGATAAAAACTAATCAGTGGTGAATGATTGAGGTCTACGACCATTGTAGGTCATAGCCTTTGGGAGGAGTTGTGAGCGAGGCTTCCGGGATGCCGCAAGTATTCGTCATCTCTTCTGTTTGGTGGCAATGTGAGGATCGACACATGTAAACACTCGGTGTGACATGAATTTATGGCATATTGCAGTATGTAAATGATACCTCAATAAAGAGTGAAATTAAATGATACCTTCAGGATTGGTTTCTGGGGAGGGCCCTCTTGCTGGTTTGTAGATGGCCTCCCCTCCCTTTGTCCTTTGATAACCTTCCTTCTGTGTGCTGCTGAGAAAGAGATATCTCTGGCATCTCTTTTTTTGCTTACCAGAATGACGGTTTTGTGGGTTCAGGGTCTACCCTTACGATCTCCTTATAATCACCTGAATTAGCTCCTTAAAGACCCTGTCTCCAAATACAGTCACATTAAGGGTTAGGGCTTCACCAAATAAATTTGGGGAATGAGTGACGTAATTCAGTTCACAACAGCTGTATCATCTAAGCCACTTTGTAAATTCCCCTTGGATCCTGGAATTCTCTACTTACGTCATCTTCAGCCATTGGTCTCACATGGAATTCTAACGCCATTATTGCTGCTGCTTCCATGGTCTGGTCTCACATTCTCTGTCTGGCATGGTGTTCCTAGTCGCCAATTGGGGAAGTCCTTGGGAGGGATCCTAACCATATGGAACCCCACAGAGGACACCAGCTCTGGGATCTTCTGATGTCTATCTTACAGTACCCGTAACATTTCTCCTAGGACACTCCATGTGTTTCCCCCAAAACCTCACGTTCCACAAAATTGCTCATTAAAAAAATCACAAAACTTATGAGGAAAATCAGGTTTAAGGAGATGACTCAAAACTTATGAAAGTCTCTCATCAGAATCTTCGTAAAAACAAGAATACCAATTAACAACAGAGTGCATAGTTAAACTTTGATTGACATCAGCATCCCATGGGATGGTCAACTTCCATAGCCTTAAGTATGGGTCTTAAGCCTCCTTCTAAGTTATGTGGGTCTTTGGAGATCACTTGCTTCTAAAAGAGAACACAATGATCAGAACTGAAGTCTGATCCAAGATGCAGCCTTCTCCATGCATCCATTGTTTTAATTCAGAAGGAAAGGTCTTCGTGGTTCTTTATCTGTCCAAATGTCTTCTCCTGTTAGGATGACATAGCAGAAAGCCTACAGTTTCAGAACCATTAAATCAGCCACCACTTGCACTGAAGAAAATCCCTTCTATCGATTTTTCCATTTTTACTTCTGTTCTTACTCTTTCATTGTGAGATGAGTTGTCTCAAAATATCCACATATTGAAAAAAACTGTACATGGACCAACACAACTTTTAAACTTGATGGACATCCTTCATCTATTTACCAATGACCTGCCAGATAACACCTGCTGAAGAAACACTCATTGCAACCAGAGTGGAGCAAACTTTCAGACCCTGCTCTCTCTGAGATGCTTTTTGTCACTTCTTCCTAAGTCTCAATCAACAGAGCGTGTAAGAGCATGAAGTTAAACATTTGTGTTCCTGACAGGCAATTAAGAAATGCATGAACTCCTAAACCTACAATCTGGGAAAAGGAATTTGAAGGCAGAAGTCAGGAGACAGTGTCCAAGATTCCAGCAAGGATGCGCTATATCCTTTCTTCATGTATCCGTGCATTCAAGAAACATGTTAGGAGCATAAGCAATTGATTAGGTGATGAGCCACAGAGGGCAACTCAATGTGTGGTGGCATGATCATGGCTCACCGCAGCCTTGAACTTCTGGGCACAAGTGATCCTCCTGCCTCAGTCTCCTGAGTGCCTGGGACTACCAACATGCACCACCATGCTCGGCTAATTTTTCTATTTTTTGGAAAGATGAGGTCTTGCTGTGTTGCTCAGGCTGGTCTCTAACTCTTGGTCTCAAGAAATCCTCCCACCTTGGCCTCCCAAAGTGCTGGGATTACACTTTGAGGTGTGAGCCACCACGCCTAGCCCTAACATGCTGCTTCTATGATGGACCTCTCAGTGTGAACTCATATTTCCAACATGTAAATGACATCCTATTCCCTGGCCAGGATTGGAGTTAGAGAAATTATACTCAGTCTCTACATAATGGCTTGAGGCCCCAGTTGCCTAGGTGATATTGGGCACAGATGCATAGTAGGCAACCTACAAGTGTTATTTATCTTTCTCATTTGCTCAAAATTAGACAACTATATAGGAGAACAATATTTGAGTAGTGCTCTGTGTGAATCTACATTACATGTTCCTCATGTAGCAATGCCATTCTTCCCTTCTTCTATAATTAAAAAATAGACAAGATGCAGCTGCTGTCCTTAAAGCATCACAGCTGATTAGTGAAAGAGGCAGAGAGAGCCACATCCCTCTCAAAAATTAATGCAGGATCTAATGCAACATACTAAATGCTCAGTCAGAAGCAGAAGTTCTTTAAGTGTCTGGAGTCAGAGGAGTCAGGTGACATTGCATTTTCTTTTCTTTCTCTTCTTCCTTCCCTCCCTCCCTCTCTCCCTCCTCCCTCCCTCCCTTCCTTTTTTCCCCTTCTTTTCCTTTCTTTCCTGAGATCTCGCTCTGCTCCCCATGCTGGAAGGCACTGGAATGATCACAGCTCACTGTAGGCTCTACCTCCTGGGTTCAGGCAATCAATCCTTCTGCCTCAGCTTCCTGAGTACCTGGGATGACAAGCATGTGCCTCACACCCGGCTAATTTTTTTATTTATTGTAGAGGCCAGGTCTCACTCTGTTGTCCAGGCTGATCTCCAACTCCTGGCCCGAAGGGATCCTCCCACCTCAGCCTCTCTATGTGCTGGGATTGCAGATGTGAGCCACCATGCTTGGCCAACACTGTATGTTGAGTGGCTCAGAAAAGACTTCATGGAGGCACTCGGAGACCCAACTGGGCCCTGAGTAAAAGGAATTGTGGATTACAAATGGGAAATTGAATAATTTAGTCAATCGTTCTCCTCCTTTTTCACCTCTACCACCACAGTAGTTCATCATTTTTAAGTCTTCCTGTCCACATTTCAAGTTTGTCTTGTGTGAGACATCATCTTACAACCTTTGGCTATATCGTCTCCAGCAACGATTTTATTTCTAAATAATATGGAAACAGTCATTCTTCCTGGACCAAAGAGTGGAATTACAACCACGTGAAACTTGCTGTTCTTGGCCCCTTTCCCCCTCCTGAATACACCACACATGACTCTGCTCTTAAAGCTTTCAGTGTACTCACTCATCCTTAACCTTGAATTGCTGCTAAAATGTCTCTCTCCGAGTCAGCCCAGTGCTCTCGGAATCAGTGTTCCCACAACCTCATCCCTGTGGGCACTTCCTGACATCCCTTTTGGGTTGTGCGAGTAATGAATCATCTCTGAAACTTCTGGGATCTGACTTCTCCTCCTCCAAGCCTCTCTGCGGACTTTCCATTTGCCAAAGCTCCTGATAATTTAGAAAATACAGCAATGTACCCATTCATTCCACGGAAAAGTTTTTTCTATTGATTCCTCTTATGGAACTGTGCTTTTCTTCTTTCCCGATCTTCATGGCATATATTTCTGCAATTCCAGGAAAAGCCTACACATAGGCATTATCTGAAGTCATAAAGTTTCTGGGGTGAGTCACAACATGGTTTCAGTTCTCCCTTCCCTCTACAAAGCTAGAGAGCTGGGCTGGAGGGTTGTTATATGTGGTTAAAAGCCCAAACTAGAGTCACTCAGCTTTGACTTAAATGCCTGTCTGACACTAGCTCTATGATCTTGACTAAGTTATTTGACCTCTTTGAAATTTCCACCTCTTGGACTATGAAACAAAAAAGATGACCATTGAAAGAATTAAATAAGAAACTTCCTTTAAAATGCTTAGTACAGTGTCTTGCACACTGAACACTCTCCCTGAGTGTTGACTACACTTATTCTGACCCGAGAGTTTATCAGGTATTTTTTAAGGACGCTCTCCACACCTCTGACCCCAGATGATATGGCAGGCACTATGAAGTGTGAGCAAGACCGACAAGAGTCTCTGCTCTCTGAGTTATTATAGTTCCTCTGGCTGGTTCATGACACAGATGAATTGCAATCTTCCTCTAAGTCTTGTCTGTTCCACCTCCCCATGTCTCTCTTTCTCATTCCCATGCCTTCTGCCCATTGGTGAGGTGTGGAGGAGGCAGAGGACATTGGTACTTTTGTTAGGTACTTATTGGCCAGGACCCATGGGATATATTTTCCAAAAAAGAAATACAGCATGAAGTGACTGAGTGTGAGAAAGCCACCAAACAGAGGCATACCCGCCTGCTTGGTGTCTGTGTGTGAACCTCTTTAGGGTTCAAACAGGAGGTATGTTCCACTGTGAAGGTATGCTGTGGCAGTGCCACATTGCATAGCTACAGAAACGGCGATGTGCGTATGTGATGGTAAGTAGCTTTCTACTTCCGTGAGAAGAGGAAGATGGCGGGGAGGGGGAGGGATTGTGGTGACATGGCTATACAACGCCAGGCTTGGTTCAACAGGAGACTTGTAGGAACATAAGGAGAGTAATACTACTAATATTCATATGATAGTAATGAAGTAGGCTTACATCTCTGGATTGTATTTGATGTTACCAACACTCAGATGTGATGGACAGATATGTATTATCTCCATTTTATAGATGAAAGAGCGGTCCTGAGAAGCTAAAGGAATTTTCCAGAGGCAAGCTCACTTTATAGTGTAAGGGCATTAAAGTCTGTCCCTGTTGGGTTGGCCACCATTGAGGGCAGGGGCCGTGATTTTTTAGAGCAATACTTTGAAGAGTTTTAGGTTAGAGGATCTGGGGTCTAGATAACCCAGCTTTAGCTCATATCCTGGCTCTTGATTCCCTTGCTGGGACAAGTCACATAGGCAGGATTAGATGGAGTATAGAAAGTGCTCATTAAATAGCATTCGTGAGTAGTTTCTCTTCCTCTTTCTCCTCCTAGAATTCCTTCTCTCCTTCTCATTCTTCTTCTCCCTCTCATCTTCTCATTATTATTTCTATTTTTATTATTGCTATTAAATTACTTCTATCACTGCTATGTAGTGATATAGTAAAATACATATTGGGCTTGTAATTCTAGTCTTTTGGATTTTGCTGAACTAGACGTCAGAAGATATATATTTCTTGGCTATTTCCAGTCAGTATACCATATTGGAAGTGGCAGGGATGCTATATTAGACTGAGACAAATAGCCCTTTTTCTCACTCATTAATTAATCTTGAATGCAACCATCCTGCCTCTAATTCATATATCTCTAAATCTGTATTAGATGAACAGGGCTCTCATTTAGTCATGATTAACATGAAGGACTGGCTGTCTAATTGTTTGATTTAGTGGGGAATCTTGCCTGTAAGTCACCTCTTATTCAAACAAGCAATATCAGTCCTGGGTTCATCCAGATCACTGTTTAATTTCCAGTGTTATGGCCAAAGCAAACAGACTTCCCAACATCAAATAGTCTCATGAGCTCAACTACCATTTCTTGCTTGTAAGTATGTGGGAATAACATCCTTGGACCATAGAACTGTAACAAGGGTAACTATGGCAGCCAGGAAATGTCTGTGTTACATGGGGTGTTTCCCCAAGCAGCCCATTGTCATTTTTTTCCAGTTGTCATATCATAGGGAAAGGATCAGGACACATTGCGTCTGATTTGAGTTCAGTCACGTGATGGGTAGCATCTCTAAGTTGTGGTTTTCTCGTTTTTAAAGTGCAGTTGACGATACTTGAGTTATCAGTTGTGAGAATTAGCAATGCCTTATAAGAATGTGTCAGACTTGGCATTTGTCACATAGCACGTGCTCAATGATTCATAGCAAGTATTATTATGGTTAGTGAAATAATTTGTTTTCTCTAGAGGGACAAATGTGGCATTGATCTTGTAAACCACCCATCATGGAATGGGCAAACTTGTTAAAAGAATCTCAAAACAACAACAACAAAAATCACTGCAGCTGAATTCATCCTCTCACAACAACGCTAGATGGTATACTGATGCTGATGGGTTCCTAGAACACTTACCTAGTGGGAGAATCCTTACTGCAAGGGGTCCTCTCCCCTCATATATATACATATATGTATTGTGAGGAATTTGCTTACATGATTACAGAGGCTGAGAAGTCCAACAATTTGCTGTCTGCAAGCTGGTGACCCAAGAACACCAGGGGTGTAATTTAGTCCCAATCTGAAGGCTGAGAGCCATGATTGCCAATGTGAAAAGCCCAGTCTCAGGGTAGAACCATATGAGATGAGATGACTGAGCTTGAGTTGGTTCTTTGGTTCTATCCAGGCCCTTAAGGGATGGGATGATGTCCACCCATGCTGAAGAGGGAGATATACTCACTGAATCTGCAAATTCAAATGCTTATCTCACTCTAAACACCCTCACAGATACAACCAGAAATAATGTTTCATCTGGGCATCTGTTGGTCCAGCCAAGTTGACACAAAATTACTGTCATACCTTGTTCTCCGACTACTGGCAACACCCCTAGATTAGCTAATCAATCCATATTCGGGTGTTAGCTGTTATACAAGTCCCTGTATCACTCTTTCCCTTTGCTCCTGTCCAATCCTCAGGCTTGGTTGATGAATTGATAAAGATCTGTGAGGTTCATTTTCTTTTACGGGTTGCCTTTCTGGCCATTTTAGACCAAATTTTGAGATTGACAGACATATTTATACAAGTTTGAACCTCGCAGTTTTTCTTTTTCTAAGAAACTTGCCCATGGCTGGTCTCTCTCCCATGAATCTTCCTTTTTCCTTTTTTTCTTCTCACTAATAAACTTCATTTTTAAAAAATTTGATCCCACAAAATTGAATCTAGTTCAAATCATTATCCCATGCCTTCAATCTCAAAAGATACTTCAGCTCAGATGCAAATCAGTGGGTGCCCATAGATAGATTGATACAATGAAGGAAAGAGATTCACTTTCTAGTTCTATCAAAATTTGTGTTCGGACTCAGCCAGCCAGGATTATTGTTTTTTGTTTTTTTGTGTTTGAGTTGGGGTCTTACTCTGTCACCTAGGCTGGAGTGTAGAGGCATGATCACAACTCACCACAGCCTTGAACTTCTGGGCTCAAGTGATCCTCCTGCCTCAGGCTCCTGAGAATTTGTAACTACAGGTATGTGCAACCATGTCTGGCTATTTCTTCTATCTTTTGATGGAGACGAGATCTCACTGTGTTGCCCAGGCTAGTCTTGAACTTCTGACCTCAAGTGATCCACCCACCTCAACCTTCCAAAGCACTGAGATTATAGGTATGAGCTACCACTCCCAGCTAGCTTCCTGTATGACTTTCTGAAGTCACAGAATTTGAATGCCAAAGGGAGATTACAGGACTGATGTCTTCTTATTCCTTAACCAATGACACATCACACTCTTAATTAGAGGCTGAACTGCAACAGCTAAAAGTGCCAAGTTATAATGCTCTTACTATGTGCTTGTTGCTGTGATCACTACTTCAGAAGTTCTATCTAGTGAAGTAAGATCTATGAAGTATATACAATTCAAATCCTCACTTGAATAAGAAAGATGTCCAGAAAGGTTAAGAGACTTACCCGAAATCATCCTTCTAATATGAAGAAAAGCTAGGGTTTGCCATCTTGTCAAACTCCAAGAAATCTCTATATTCTACTAACTCTGAAGATAAAGAATTTACTATAGTGTTTGACACACAGTAAGTTTTTGACAAGTCATCTCAGGTGAAGCTAGCTGTATCTGTAAATTACTTGAGGGAAAGTAGCTTGTCTTCTTTGCCTTTTAGTCTTAGCATTGTCTTTCAAATACTAGGAGGTCAAGTGCAAATACCTGTCCAGTTAGTGAGATTTTGATATCACCAACCTCTGAATTGGCCACAATAGGAGACTAGAAGAAAACTTGGCTTAGGTTTGCTAGGTGATTTGCTAAAACCTCGCCCATGGCTGGTCTCTCGTTAAGTTACGTGGAACCCAGAGTTCAGGTGTAATAAATGAGTCAGTAAAATAAAATTTTAAAAATAAAATAAAATAACTAGAATGATTGACTGGATGTTTCTAGAGTCTGAGATAGTTAACTTAGCAAACTTCACCAACTGTGGTGTAAGTCTTGCTCACAAAGATTAAATAAACATTTGCATCAGTTTGTTGAGCTTGCACAAAAATTCATAAATGAAAATAAGATCAAAAGTGACAACGATGCAATCTAAGTAAAAGTTCAGTGGGTTTGTTTGACCTGACAGTGAGCCTTCTTTCATAGGAGATAATGGAGTCCTTTCCAAGCCCTAAATGCTAGAGGTTTTATCCTTGGCCTTTGCTATAGATGCAAAATACAATTTTTTTTTTGAGTTGAGGTCTCACTATAGCCCAGGCTGGAGTGCAGTGGCATGATCATGACTCATCACAGCCTTGAATTCTTGGGCATAGGGTTTAGGCGATCCTCCCACCTCAGCTTCCTGATTATCTGGGCTACAGGCATGTGCCACCATGCCTGGTTAATTTTTTAAAAAAATTCTTGTATAGATGAGGTCTTGCTCTGTTGCCCTGGCTAATCTTAAACTCCTGGGCTCAAGAAATGCTCTTGCCTCAGCCTCCCAAATTGCTGGGATTACAGGTGAGAGCCACCACACTCACCACAAAATTGAGCTAACACAAGAAAGTAAACTAGCTTAGAATGAGAGAAGGTCAACCTAAAGATATTAGGTTAGTTGGACCCCACATATTCCATGACGTATTTATACTGTTTGATCTCAGTTTTGAGAAAGAAACCTCTGAACATCTTCTTTCTATTTCTTTGCGTTGCTTTTTATTAGAGTGATCCAATAACTAAATTCTTGAAAGAAAAAGGAAGCTATTTTTGAATGTTTTCAAATGGCACTTCTTTGTGCTGAAAAGAAGCATCTATGTTGGGTGATTAAGTGAAGCAAGTATGTATTCAGATTTAGACTAGAGTAATCAGAACCATCCCTGGTGTGATGCCGAGGCATCGCCGCCGGGGAACAGCAAAAGGAGCTCGAGCTTTGGAATCGTCATGAACTTAAGATTTAATTCTGATTTCATCCCTAACCCGCTTTGTGACTTTAAGACTCCTGTATAACTTACTTGAGTCTTTGTTTTTAGGTAAAGTAGGATCAATACAAGCCACCTTGCACCACTGTGGTGAGAGTTATATGATCTACTGGCCACGGTGTAGGTGCTCATTAAATGGTACTCGTCCTTGAGATTTTACTCCCCAGGCATTTGTATCTACAAAGAGTTGTTTGTAGTTTGTTTTGTTTTGCTTTTGCATTCTGTACAATATGCTGAAGAAAACTAATGGGACCAATGAAATGCTAAGCCTACGGGAACGTGCCCATTAATTAAGATCATCATAATTTTGGCACCCAGATTCCCGCCAGGCCTAGTACCTTTTCTATTCTCTTCTCTTTCCACATTTCTCACCTTCTTGTACTTAACTCGTACCAATGAGCATATGGGTCACAGAATTTCCCAAGTTTCCCCATCCTCCATGTCTTCATCACACCTAGAACATCTTTCCTGTCCCAGTTTCCTGAATAACTAACTCTTCTTTGTGTTTCAAGACACTAAGCATCTTCTGTTCTTGAAAACATCTGACATCCATTTCTGCTTCTTGACTGAAGGGGGGGCTCCTCCTTTACTTTCTGTCTCTGCCTGTCTGTGTCTAAAGGACTTACCTCTATAGTTTTAGTACCTTTATCAGTGACTGTCATTATTACTGATATATTCATCTATGGCAAGAGCAAGTGGTGTGGTCCCAATGCTGGGAAGCAAGTCTTTTTATTTTGGTATTCCTAACACCCAACATTGAGCCTGATACCGTAAGGTACACAGTAAATGTCGAATGACTGACTAAATAAATGAATCCTCTGTGATAACCCATTAATATTTAGAGGTCAAGCCGGGCTTGGTGGCTTAGCCTGTAATCCCATGCTTTGGGAGGCTGAGGTGAGTGGATTGTCTGAGCCTGCAGGTTCGAGACCCGCCTGGGCAACTTGGCGAGACCTCATCTCTACAATAAATCAAAAAATTAGCCAAGCGTGGTAGTGTGCCTGTAGTTCTAGCTACTTGGAAGGCTGAGGTGGAAGAATCAATATATCTCATAAGTGACCTCTAAAGATAAATACGTAGAATAGAAATTATTTTAAAATGTACTGATTTCTAAATATTTTGTGACTGGGTCTATCTATCTACTACCTACAGTGATTTTACTCACTATTTTGTGGAATACACAAAAAGAATTATTATTTTTTAAATGTATAAAATGAAAGCAGGGAATTTGCTGTGAGACACACTTTTCTGTTGTCTAAAAGAAAACATGTCCAAGCATAAGTACTAATTCATTCAGTTTCTCATTCACTCAGTTCACAAATGTATTGAAAACTGGTCTATACCCGGCATGGGGCTAGTTGCTGGGGAAACTGTGTCGTGCTAGAGAGACATGGTCCTTCTCCCCCATTCCATAACTTTTACACAAACAATCAAATGGAGGTAAGTGCTTGGAAGGAAACTGGGAGACTCTAATAAAGGATGTTCTGTCCTTCTCAGAGAGAGTCAAAGAGGCTTTCTAGAATCAGTAACAGTTAAATGGAGGGTTGACTAT
The DNA here is from genome assembly GCF_000164805.1 of Carlito syrichta. Lineage (NCBI taxonomy): Eukaryota > Metazoa > Chordata > Mammalia > Primates > Tarsiidae > Carlito > Carlito syrichta. The sequence continues at coordinate 207,446 of NW_007249565.1, forward strand.
TGAGAGATTCAGGCAGGAGCGGGGAGAAGGAGCCCTAAGAGAAGAGGGACACGTTATGACTTTACAGCAGGAAGCAGCCTGAGAGAGATCAAGGTGGCTTTCCGAACATTGCCTCTGCTGAAATCCAAACCCAAAGGAAAGACAGCCAATTCATTTATTTTAGAATGGCTTCCTGATTTCCATTAGTTTCCTGGCCTGCTTCTCATTGGATAAACTACCTATATGCCATTGGGTATCATTGAATTTATTTGGAGCTCTGGGCATTTATAGAAAATCTGCATTTAGTATTGTCTGATCAAATAGAGAAATTGCCTTTATATGCTAAACAGGAGAAGAAAAAATTCTATAATCCAGTCAAGAAATCTAGTCTGCTGACTTCTGCTTGGTTAATCTGTGAAGCCAGTCATATGTATATGTTGGGCTGCATTCAGAAAAAGCGGTAACCAGGGAGCTGGCTGTACATCCAGGAGAGAGGATATTGCTGAAAGAGCCAAGTAACAGAAAGAGCATTGGATTTCAAGTTACATCAAAATTCTAGCCTCTGTTTCAACAGTGGTCAGGAAGCAACTTCTACCCAATTTTCTATTTCTTCAGAAAACATGAGGTTGTGTGACAGGGCTCCTCTGGATCTCTTCTTTTTCTAAATATACATGGATTATCCCTCAACACTGACAGGAAGTGAGTCTGTCTTCACAGTGAGAATTGATTCGATCCTCTCAGGTGCTTGAAGACCAACTGTAGCCTCCGAGAAAAAACAACCAATCGAATTTCCTCAGGGTTGAATTTGCACTCATGGGAGTTTCTTCCGTGCTACTCTTCTGATAGAGAACTTCCTTTCATTTGAGGTACTTGGTCAAAAATCATGCTCTAAAGAGATGAAGTACTATGACAATGGGGGAGTTATTGTTCAAATAATTCTGAGACTTAACTGTAGCTAATTAGCAGAACTCCTGAAAGAGTGGTATAGATTCTGTCTTCCTTAATTGCGGACATTTATTTTCTGTAATTGAAAGCCCAGTGTACATTAGTCTTGTAGTAGCAATATTACACTCCAGGTGCATATGGAACTTGGACTTCTCAAAGACCCTGAACTAGAAGATCTCATTGCAGGACATGACCGCTAACGCTACTTCAAGCTTCCTTTTTTTTTTTTTTTTTTTTTTTTAGTCCACTGAAGTTTTTTATTTGTACATATGCATTACATCCCTAGAAAAAGAATTCCAGGATTTTCCCTCCTGTGTGTTTCCCTCTTGCTTCTTCGTGGTCCATGATGCCAGCGGAGGTTGTCAGTACAATGAAACCAAACTGGTGGGATTATTCTGCCACTTTTCTAGATCTTCGAGTTGCACATCAGATCTGGGGCTGACCATGCCAGACTTGTTTAACCTGCCTGTGAGGTTCACAACAATTTTTCCAGCTCTGTGACCATCCATGATTTCAAATTCGCCAATGGAACCATGCTTCATCATCACAGTTAGAAACCGAACGATGACTCTGGAGTACAACCTGATAAGAACCTGGCTTCTGTCTCTCTTTTCAGCATTGTTGATGCTCTTGAGAGCATCAGCCAGGACATTCACACGCAACGTGGCGGCAAGGAAAGATGGCAGAAAGAGAATGCTTCCTTTTTATAGTTGGCTCATTTTTTTTTCTGAGGATGTTGAAGTCTTTGGGTCTTTGATTAGCTCATCCAATATACAAAAGATCTCTTCTAGCATTTTGCCATATGCACATAGAGCATGCCCAGTTTTTTTCTTGGTTCCAGACCTCCAATTAATATCCCTAACCTATGGCATCAATGTGAGCTAACCTCTGAAATGCAGTCCTCAGGGCTGTACATTTCCTTAGGTTAACAGAGCCTATGTCTGCTGGCTGCTACCCAAATAACTCAGTCTTAAAATTCTGCTGTATTGATTCCCTCTAGCTCTTCCCAGTTTAGTACCTCACTCTCCTACCTCTGTAATTCACCAGCACAATGCTTAATACAGCCCCTTAATAAAGGATTGCATTGAGTAGGCTATTTTTTTTTTTGAGTTGGTGTCTCACTCTGTCGCCCAGACTGGAGTGCAGTGGCCGCTCCCGGCCACCGCAACCTTGCCTGCTGGGCTCCGGCTATCCTTCCACCTCGGCCTTCCAAGTAGCTGGAATTATAGGCATGCGCTACCACGCCTGGCTGTTTTTTTGATTTATTGTAGAGATGAGTTCTCGCTGCCCAGGTGGGTCTCGAACCCGCGGGCTCAGGCAATCCACTCACCTCAGCCTCCCAAAGGCACGGGATTACAGGCTGAGCCACCAAGCCCAGCTTGAGTAGGTTTTTTACCTGCCTTCCAGTTAGTATACAATAACTATGAAAAACTGGTAACTTCGTCTGATCATCAAAACATTTTGAGCCTTGAAGAAGACCACTTTTTTATAGCCTGTGAACAAAAAGATAATTGCAAGGTGAAAATTCTATAGTAGAGGATCTATTGGTTTTGACTAATTCTACCAACCCTGTTCTGTATGTGTATTAGCAAGTCATTCATACTTACCAAACCTCTCTTTCTTCAGTTAAAAGAAAGTAATACAAAATATTGACATCAGGCCGCGATTAAGGATTATAATAAGCAGTTATCTTTTCGACTGCAGCCCCCCTTTTTTCTTCTTTTAGCTCTTTTCCTTTATTTCTATTTTTTTGTCTTCTATTTTTACTCTTTGTCTTGTCATTTCATTTTTATTGTACTGCTTTATTCTCTCTTTGTTATCTTTGGTAAATATAAGATATACCCCTTCTTCCGTATATTGCTTGGGAGATGACCCCTACATGGTAATATCATGAAGAGACATCCGATCACATTGCCCTGACTTCTTTCAGGGGTTGGCTGGGGACCCAAGCTAGGTCTGTTAGTTACTTTCTCTTTCAACGAACATTGAAATCCCTGTATGGATTTAGACCATCCATGGCAGCCTGCTGAAGCAGTTATTAAATTCTTCCAGCTAGATCCCTAGACCTACTCTGGTGCTCTTCCCTCTTGATCCTGATTTTTTAGCTTTTCTTTTATTTCAGCAAGCTACCCCATCTTCCTAACAAAACTTTAAAAAAAAAAATTATGTTTATATAACTCACCTCTGAAAATCTTCTTTCTTTTTCTCTCTAGGAGTATATTCCCTCCCCCAGCTGCAGCTACTCAACCCCAGTGCAAACTAGAAAGTATCTACTCAGGGACATGTTGTACAGAAAAAAAAGTGAATGTCAAATGGCATTTGCAAACCTTCAGTTAGTGGTGGTCCAGCACAATGTTGCCTGGGTGCATCTCTTTTCAAGCACAAAAGTGGGCTCTAGCTGCTAGAGCATATTTGGGGGGGGTTCAGCTCCTTAATAAGTACTCTTCTCAGAGGTAAGGCATCAGAGAAGGGGTTCTCCTGGCTCAGGGTGTGTGAAAGTCTGTTACTTGACTTCTCTATTATCCAGAGTCACTTTTTCACAGAGGATTACTTTTAAGGTCCTGACCTTCCTTTTTCCAGAGGTATTAGTTACCACACCCATCTTCTACTGAAGCTTCATTCTGTGGATTCTGTTCCTCTACTTTCTACACACACACACACACACACACACACACGCACACACACACACATACACACACACACACACACCTCTAACAAATCCTAGGAAAATGCCAGGATTTTGGGATTATGGAAGTCCTCACTGAAATTCAAACTTTAGCTCATGGCAATAATATTTCTCTATGGGGATACACACAGTCCCCATCTAACTTTAACATCTATCTGTATGCAAGACCGACTATCTCAGAATAAAGCAGCATTGATTTCAGTCCATTTTATTTTTAATTTCACTGAGATGCATTATATACCTATATATTTGTAAGGGTTTGCAATGTAAACTTGTAATAGATCATTTAAACGGATTGTAAACATAAAGAACAGGCTGATTTGGAAAACTTTCCTTTACCAACTCAAGAGTTCTTCATCTCCCATCTCTAATTTAAGGGGAATAACATTTTCTGGCACAGAAGAATGAAATGGCATCTTTTGGTTGGTAACAAGCATGTAAAAAAACTTATGTTAGCCTATTGCACATAAGCAATAATACGACTGCTGTATGAACTCATTGGCTGAAATGGTCTAGGAAAAACAAACAATAAATATATCATGGTGATGGCATTACCATCACATCAGGATCTTATTTATTTGGGAAAACCATTAACAGTTCTGTGCTTAGGACACAAGTTCAAAAGAATTTGCCTAGAAAAGACCCAGGGCTTTAAATATTCCCTCTGAAACTGCTGGAGCAGATTGCAACAGTCATTTGTCTGTTTCTTAGTTGGGAGTATTTGTTGCACTGTAATTGCAGGGAGAAAAAGCTTGTAATCCATGTGGCTCATTCCACCAGTCACTGGTGGGTATATTTCTCTCCAGGGAACAAATCACTATTTTTTTCATCTTGGAAAAGCTTACAGTGTGATGGGCTATAACCCCTAATAGATACAATACATCTTCTCTGAAGAACTTACAAGAGAAATCAATGGTTTGCTTTATACGCATTGTCTCCCCAAATTCCCTCATACGTTTGCCTTGCCTGTTGGGTAACTTAAGAATAACCACACTTCATAATAAAATGTTGTCTCATAAGCATGGAGTTTGGGCTAGAAACTTAGATGGGGTCTTGCTTATTTATAGCATTAATTGTAATCCTAGCTCAAAGAAGCTGGAAGAACAGCAAAAAAAGGAAGGGGAAAAAAAGTCAATAAATCTGATAAAGCACACATCCACACACAATGTTACACTGTAAAAGGTACAGGGGAATCATTGAATTTGTTCTCAAGGAGTGGAGTATAGACAAATGAGATAGAGGTGCAGTGATACTGAACGAAGACCTTTATAATAGTTCAAACTCCCCAGTGATGGAAAGGGATGTTTTACAACAGTCTAAGTTCTTTCTCAAAAGAAAAAAGCTTGGAGGAAGACAAATACTCCTGAACTTGAGATGGAAGGAACAAGTGTGAGTGTGGAGTCAGCATTTAGTAGCTGTGTGGACCTGAATGAATGACTTAGCCTCTTTGAGCCTGTATCGTCTTCTACAAGATGCTCTTGATCATTAACAACAGGATTTTGATGATCACATGAGCTTGGATGTGCAAAATGTCTAACATAATGCCTCAGACATATTTGGTATTCAATAATTTCAATTTTGTGTTTTGCAGCAAGACTGAATGCCTAGGTACTGCTCAGGATACAGCCAATTAGCACTAAACATCTGTTCCCACCGTCTCTTCCTGTGGACGCCGATGCTGCTGAGCACGGAAGGTTGAATAATCTGCTTTTTCTAGAGTCACATGGAGCTCAAGCTCTGAACTCAAGTGAAATTTCACTTGCTTGATGCACTCACGCAAGTTTTGGAAGGCAGAATTGCAATGGGGGGCGTATTTCTACAGCTGTGGAATATTTCTGGCAGGCCAGCAAGATTGTGGAGGAATCGGTGTTCATTCTCCAATTTTATGGTGTTGAGAAGCAGCATCCCCGGTGATGGTGATGGTGAGGGAAGGACCTTGAGGTCATGTCCATGCAGAGGTGTTAGAACTGGCAGCTGCTACCTGATTGTGGCTTTCTGTATTTATTGACTCAGGGTCTCACTCTATCACCCAGGTTGATCCTTCCACTTCAGCCGCCTAAGTAGTTGGGACTACGGGTGCGTGCCACCATGCCTGGATAAGTTTTTTGATTTTTCGCAGAGACATGGTCTCGTTATGTTGCCAGGCTAGTCTTGAACTCCTAGACTCAAGCCATCTTCTCACCACGGCCTCCTAAAGTGCGAGAGTTACAAGTATAAGTCACCATGCCTAGTCGCCTCTATTGATCAGGGCCATGGCAGTTTTTCTTGAATTCCATTGCAGTGGGCTCCTCTCCGCACTCCGCTTCTTCACAGTTGAGTCTGCTCCTCAGGTCTTCCCAACAGGTTTATAAGCATCCATTTCCTTGTTCATTTTAAGAAGAATGAAATTATCTGTAGTTTAAAAATAGGGGAATTTAAGAATAGAATGTTAGCATTTGGAGAATTTTCTTGATTAGCCCGAAGGAAATATTTGAGGTAAATGCAAAGTTGTAATTATTTTGTTTCATAGACAAAACTACAAAATTGAGATAAATTTACAAAGTGTGCTACAAAGTGACTAATTTACAATAATAATTTATTTAAACAAAGTATTTATGTAATAAGTACTATTGGGGAAATTGTTAAAAAAATAAGAAGTTAATCTTGGGATAAAGAAAAATTAAGGAGAGCTGTTGTATAAAATGTGGTGAAAAAAGTTGTGTCACTTCTGAATAGAGAACCAGCCACTGGGTAGGGGTTAAAAGAGGCTGATTTGGTTCAACGTGAGAAAAACTTTCTAATGCCCTGCAGTGTAAAGGCTGCCTTTGAAAGAGATATTACTTAGTTAGTGAACAAGCAGCCATTTTGCAGAGATAAATTGCAAAAGATTTTTAAATAGGGAGTTGAATTAGGGAAAACTTCATGGTCTCTTCCAATTTTAATATCCCATAATTCTATGATCATTTGTATTGTAAACTTACTTTTTTCATTTAAAACTAATATGTGAAAACAACTTAAAACGAAACTTTTCAGAAACATAACAATCATATAAATTGAACCGTAGAGTAACATATATGTGTGTATATTATGCATTCATATTTGTGTACATATCTATTCCTATATAAGCATGCACTTAGTAGATTATAAAAACAATGTGCATGCTTATAAAGGAATAGATATGTACACATATATGAATGTATAATATACATAAATATATATACTCACGATAAACATAAATGATATGTGCAAGTTTATTAGTCAGTCATCCAGCCATTCATTTATGCTCCTTTTTAATCATGTGACTAATATGCTAGATCTGTGTTATTTGGAATACCTTAAACTGTCCATTATACTGAAATAAAGGTACAGAAAAAATTGGACTAATAAGTCAGAGGAAAAAGTGTTTCATCTAGATGTGTGTTAGAAGGTCTATTAAAAGATAATTCTAAAATAAACTGCTTTTTCTGAAACCTAACATTTTTCTTAATTCGATGACCCCTAAGTATATTTTTAAATTTTCTATTTTTTTAGAGATAGGGTATTGCTATGTTGTCTCAGCTGGTCTTGAACTCCTGGACTCAAGCAATTCTCCCACCTCTGCCTCCCAAAGTCCTAGGGTTACAGGTGTGAGCCACTCCCACTTTGATGTTTATATATTTCTCTGATGCACTGAGCATAAAACAAGAATATGATAGTGTGTTTTGACTGTAAGATAAAATTTGATGGCCTCTAGCTCTTTTTCAAATACGCTTTTTATTAGCCAGGAAAATATAGAATTACTATTTCAGCAGTTCCCTTTATATGAAAAAAAATGCTTAAAAATATAATTTTCAGTTCATTGAGTTCTAACTTTCTGACTTGCAGATAGAGCATCCAAAAAACGTTCACCAAGTCCCTTCTATGTGCGTGGCACAATGCCAGGCAGAGGGCAGTGAAGTCACAGATATGGTTAATATGCATTTTGATTTCTTCCTGACTAATTCACTGGCTGGATGGATGAGATTATGGATTGATAAATGGTTTTAGAATTCTAATTGGCTACTTAGATATGCCATTCTTCATATTCTAGTATGAACTTGGATTTCAGTGCTGTGTATATAAACGCTGATTCTGACGATACTTAACTGTGATTTGGGCCAAACTTTCGGTGCTTCTGGTTTCTTAACGGCAAATAGGTGTTATAAGACCAACCTCAAAAGACAGTTGTGAAAATTAAGTAACATGTGAAAGTGTTTAGAAATTTGGGTTTATTTTATGTCTATCAAATATATGTGAATTAGATATGGGAAAGAAGGGGGACTTAAAAAATGTTTTTCATAGCTTGACTGTCTAAAACAGAGGCCACCCCCTTTGGTAAACAGAAGACTTAGCTTTAATACTCATTTCCTTTATTCCTTGTGGTCACTTCCAACACTTCCCAGCTAAGAATGCTTCATAAATTTTCCTATAGATCATCTTCCATCCAGAGCATGAGTTAACTTATACTACACTCTGCTGTACAATAACAACTCCACACCCAGTAGACAGGTAGGAATTAAGAACTGGTCTTGCAGTGGTGTGCCTTGTATCTGAGATCTTACCATATCCAATAATCTGAAAACTAACTTGTGATTGTAGAGTCCAGACCGATTCTCATGGGACCATGAAACCCCTTCCACCTGTCTGAATGTGTCACTGCAGGAGATCTCTAACTATCAACACTTGCCCAGACTTACTCCTCCAAATGGTATGCCTTTTGAATGTCATGATTTGAATGGTCAGCCATTTTCCTCAGGTATAAGAATCACATTGCTTCTCTTGCATTGTCTTCACTACGTTGAGGGTCTTGAGTCTTTATTGTGTGTGTGGCTAATATGTTGTAGATTATATGATGGGATCCCTCCAGAGCTACCATATATACTAAAACCCATAAGTGGGAAATAGGAGAGGGCATTAAAAGTCCTATATTGGCTGAGGCGGGAGGATTATTTGAGCCCAGGAGTTTGAGACCAGCCTGGACAGCATAGCAAGACCTTGTCTCCCCACTAAAAATCCTATATCATTGTGCAAACGAACAGTTATTTCATCTGAATGTGTGTGCTTTCTCTATCTAGCACAGAAAGCTGATAGTGGGGGCAAATAAGTGTGAGTTCACTTTGCAGTGACATAAATCACGTTTAGAACATTCTTAGATTCTGGGAGGTTCTAGAAAACTACAGATCATTTACTCCCTGTAATTACATTTCATCATATTTACTTTTGGGTTGTCTGTTAATAGAGTCTCTTGATCTGCTTAACTGCCTCTTCTGTAATCAAACAGTTGAAGGAAGCATATGGATAATATTGTGTTAATGATATAGTTTAAAAATCTAGGATGCTTAAAAGGATATTTTAATCGTCTACTAACTTTGGCCTCAAACAGTTTTGGTTATAATGATGATGCTTTCAAACTTATCATTCCTACGTAGGCTTCATATTTCACCATGCTTACTTTGCAGTCAAGGACTCTTTTTTGGTCATTTTTAATTTTAAAATTGTGGGGTACAGTTAAGGGTTAGGTTTACAGATATGCATCGTTCAGGCACCCTTGTTGATAAGGGGTGTCTCCCCGTCCCCAGATAGATATTGACTACCGTTAGTCCCACCTCCCTTCCCCTCTCTACCCACCCCCCCATAGTTTCCCACCACTGTCAAGGACTGTTAATTAACATTTGCTTTTTGATTTTTTAATAAAGGCCATTCTGACGGGTGCAAGATGGTATCTCATCGCAGTTTTAATTTGCATTTCCCTGATAATTAGTGATGTTGAGCATTTTTCATATGTTTACTGGTCATTTGTATATTTTCTTTTGAGAGATATCTGTTCATGTTGTTTGTTGACTTTTTAATGGGGTTATTTGCTTTTTTTCTTGCTGACTGGCACAGATGTGGTGAAAAGACAATGCTTATATACTGCTGGTGGCAGTATACATTGGTACTATCTCTATGGAAATCGGGATGGAGATTTCTCAAAGTACTAAAAGTAGATCCAACAATCCCCTTACTTGGTATCTATCCAAAGGAATAGAGGTAATTATACAAAACAGAACCCTGCACTTGCGTCACAGTTCACAATCGCAAAGATGTGGAATCAAACTAAATTCCATCAATTGATTAGTGGATAATAAAAATGTGATATATATGAGGGGATCCAAAAAACTCTGGAATTTATTTATAAAAAATTGTGGGCTGGGTGAAGTGGCTCACACCTATAATCCCAGCACTTTGGGAGGTCGAGTTAAGAGGATTGCCTGAGCCCACATGTTCAAGACCAACCTGGGCAACTTGGTGAGACATCTCTCTACAGTAAATCAAAAATTTAGCTGGTCATGGTGGTGTGTGCCTGTATTTCCAGCTACTTGAAGGCTGAGGCAGAACGATCGCCTGAGTCCAGCAGGTTGAGGCTACGGTGGCCGTGAGCAGGCCACTGCACTCCAGCCTGGGCGAAAGAGTAAGACCCTGACTAAAAAAAAGATTTATTTATTCTTACGTATTTAAACTGAATTCTGCTTCAAAGTACTCTCCATTTGATGCAATATACCAGTTGAGCCGCGTTGTCCACCGCTCAAAACTGTTTTTGAAATTGTCAATGTTGATGCCTTTTAGTGCTTCTTTCATTTTTTTGTTTGTTTGTTTGCTTCATCTCTTCCACATGGCAAAATATTTCCCTTCAAGGATTTTTTTTTTCCACCTGGAGAAACCAAAAAAAAAAAGTAGCTCAGGGTGAGATCAGCTGAATGGGGAGAGTGGGACACAGGAATCAGGCTGTTTGGGGTCAAAACCACTGAACACTCACCACCGTGTGGGTGGGTGCGCTTATAAATCATCAATCATGAAATGGGCAAACGTGTTGAAAGAGTCTAAAAAATAACAATAATTCACTGAAGCCGAACTCAGCCTATCACCACAACACTAGCTGTCCGCTGATGCTGATTGACTGCTAGAACACTTACCTAGCGGAGGCAGCCTATACTACAAAGGTGCGGCTTCCCAAAGTTATCTCTGAGGGTTTTTTTTGCATCCCTCATATGCCAGGAAATACTATTCAGCCTCAGAAAAGAAGGAAGTAGCCGGGCTCGGGGGCTCAGCCTGTCATCCCGCGCCTTTGGGAGGCTGAGGTGAGTGGATGGCCTGAGCCCGCGGGTTCGAGCCCCGCCTGGGCAGTGAGACCTCATCTCTACAATAAAAATCCAAAAATCAGCCGGGCGTGGTGGCGCAGGCCTGTAATTCCGGCTACTCGGAAGGCTGAGGCGGAAGGATCGCCGGAGCCCAACGGGTCGAGGCTGCGGTGGCCGGGAGCGGCCACTGCACTCCAGTCTGGGCGACAGAGGGAGACTCCAACTCAAAAAAAAAATTAAAGAAGTGGGAGATGGGCAACCGTTTCGAGTCCCCTTCCACTGTGGGAGCTTTCCTGTCCTCTCAATAAATCCTGCTTTCCAAAAAAAAAAAAAATGAAGAAGAAGAAAGAGCTAAACCAAGGGTTTGCAAAGGCATATTTAATGGTATTGAATGGTGTAATGGACACTGGAGACTCAGAAAGAGGAGGGTGGGAAGGGGAAGGAATGAAAAATTACTTGTTGGGTATGGTGTGCACAGGGATGGGGAGATTATACTTAAACTTCAGAATCATTAGCCAAGATACATGCATCCATGTAACCAATATCCATTTGCACTCCCTACAGCTATTGCAATAAAAAAATTTTAAGAACTCTAAGATACGTCCCAGTTTTTATTTTCTCTTCCTCATGTTTAGCCAATAACTCAATAGGTTAACATTTCAAATGGGAGTGATCAGTGGTGACATGACTTTCGTATAGTCATAGACCAAGTCAATGTTTAAAAATATTGTGTGTTTCCCATTCATAGTACAGTTTAAATGTCTGCTTTGTCTATGAGAAGTAGGCTGTGTAAGTCATCTCTGTTGCCTCACATCGGTTTCAAAATCCCAGTGGCTTATAACAGACTTGCATTTTGTTTTGGTTTGTGTTGTTTTTTAAGATGGGGGGATAGGCTCTGTTTTACCCAGCCTGGTTTCAAACTGCTGATCTCAAGCGATCCTTTTGTCTCAGCCTCCTGAGTGATTGGGATTACAGGCTTGTGCCACCATACCCGACAACAAACTTGGTATTTTGAATAAGATTACATGTCAGTATCTCCATGTAATCTGCTCCAACTCTGCTTGCTTGTGCTTCAGCTGTCTTCTCACTTTGGAGTCCTACTTGAGAGAATATCCCATATTTGGTACATGCCATGCTAGTGGCAGAAGGCACAAAGTCAAATAAAGCTGCACAGTCACACTAAAAACTCCAACATGGCATGCACACAGTCTGTTAACATTTAATGGCCAAAGCAAGTCAAACAGTGAAGCTCACTGTCGTCAGTGGAGTGGGAAATACCTTCCTTCTACAAGAGGAGGGAATGTTTGAAAATGGTAAAACAATCTACCACATAGGGCCACATGATACATACATATCTAAAAGTCCCATATAATCTTGCAATTCTTCTGAGGCCTACAGTCTTTCTCTACTGCTTGAATTTGACCAAAAATCTTCTCTATGCCAGGCATTCATCTTCTCAGGTAGTACTGGTCACTCCCATGAGGCAGTAGAGAATAATAGCAACAAAAAAATGGGATTCTAAACTTCTGACCGGAAAATTTGAGTTAAATTCTCATCACTATAAGAACCTAGTTGTTTTACGTGTATAAGTGAATTCACTTCCTCAGGCTTTGGATTCTTGTCCTATAAACTCATGCTCAGAATAAAATGCCTGCTACAAAACTTGTTGTGTGACTCTTCTGAGACATAGCATAGGTGAATAAGCACATGTGTCATCTGCAGAACCCTCTACGTGTACTGATAAGAATATCCGATAAGAGATAGGGGAAAAGAAAGGAGAGAGTCATGTCTAGACCTTAGTCATGTGAATGAGGTGGGGGGAGAATGGGGACAAGGAACAGAACAATATGCAGAACAGGAAAAGGAAAGTTACACATACAGTGAGGTGCTGGGTATGAATGACATAACTACTTCTCTGACTCTATGCACACTGAAAATGAAAATTATGTCCTTACTTTTCTGTTTTAAAATATCTCAAGAGCTTCTTTGGCTTTCTCTTCTTCTTCTGCTTGGACATACAAATGACAAGGCAGATAAGAGATAATTATCTGTATGGTCTTTGGTCCATCACATAATACCTGCAAGCCTCAGTGTTCTTCTGCTAGATGGGTATTTTTATGAAGATAATGACCATAAAATTGCTTTAAAGCCACAAGGCATTGCATGCATGAAATTATTCAGTCATCTGTAAGATAAGAGAATCATTAAGATGATCTTAATTATCTTCTTTTTATCTCGGAAGTTTTATGATTCTGATATTTGTTTAGACTTGAAAAATGCTAAAGACCAAGTAGTTCATGCCCTTTATTTCAAATAAACAAAATAGTCTCAGTACTATGATCTCAGTTCTTATAATGTAGAGCAGAATATTTTGAATTCTTGCCTTTAATGCTTTTTGGGTTTCTTTTAGTATTTGTCTTAGTGCATTTGAGAAATATTTCTGTTGTAATGTTGAGTTGACTTGCTTTATTTCAAAGTTCTACTATCACTCACTATAGTTCTTTTTAGCTTTCAATCTGATTCACATCAATGACTATACATGAACTCCGTGTATGTACATGCACACAGATGCTTGTGCACCCAACTGTCTATTGAAGTCACTTGGAAAACTCAAAAGTAAGTATTGATTCCTGGGCTCTACCTCTAGAAATTTTGATTCATTTGGTCTCAGGTGGATCTCAGGCATAGTTTTTATGCTTGTCTGTTGGTTAACTGTTTTAAACTTGTCAGATGACCCTACTGTGAAGCCAGGCTTAGGGACAAATGCTCTTGAGATAGCAACTTGAAAAAGGCAAATCTCCTGTCCCCAAGAAACTCACAGTGTTTTAGGTCAGACAGGTATGGAAAAAATGACTTCCAGACACCCAGTAATAGAATCATGTTCAAAATGAATTGAATCCCATGTCTCAGAGAAGGCCTCATAAAGGAAGAAAATCTTGAACTGTGTCTCTAACTGGGCATTAAGAATTTTCTAGCAGCCTGACTGAAGTCCCTTCCAGGAAAGAGAAAAAAATAATCAGGCACAAGAGTACAAATTATCACATGTATTTGAAGAATATAAGTAACAGCATATGTTTGAACGTAGAGTCTGAGGTGGGGAAAGTGGCAGGAGAGAAAGAAGGTAAGACTCAGAGCAGGACAGGGCTTGCTCCGGTTTGAACTTTGGACGTTGAAAACACGTCAAAAGGATTTCCACAACGACCAAATCACTTCTAAGAAGCCTCTTTCAATTTAGCATACCCAGTTCTTAATTCCTCATTCCCCCTTTCTTTTCTTTTCTTTTTGTGAGACATGGGATACTCTCTGGTACCCAGGCTGGAGTGCAGTGACATAATTGCAACCTCAGTCTCCTGGACTTGGGTGATCCTCTAACCTCAGCCTTTCAAGTAACTGAAGCTACAGGCTCATGCCACCATGCTCAGCTTTAAAAAAAATTTTTCTTTCTAGAGACAAGGTCTCAGTATATTGCCCAGGTTGGTGTCAAACTCCTGGGCTCAAGCACTCCTCCTGCTCAGCCTCCCTAAGTGCTAGAATTGCAGGCGTGAGTCACTACACCCAGTTTTCATTCTACTTTTTATCCTTCTGCTTTGAATCACACTAATCTGAGTTTATATTACATGCCCATCACACATAAATCTTAGAGACTCCCTGAAGGAAGATCTCATTTGAAAAATGTTCTAACGCAAAAACGTTCTATCTAGGCAAAGATACTGGTCTTGAATTTCCATTGACTTTATCCTTATTTCCATGACTCTAAGATGCCCATGGTTATAAGAAACAATTTTGATTTAATAAAACAATTCTATGGATAAAAATAAGGAAAATAACCACTGTTGCCACATTAAAAATATAGTCCTTATTTGTAGGAAACAGACTAATTGTCAGAGAGATGGAACTTGGGGGAAAAAAATGGAGACCCCGATCATGAAGGCAGATGGTAAGCTCCTCAAAAGCTCAAATGTTATCCTGTTAACAAGGGCAGAGTAAACCTCAAGTTTTTCTTGTAGCAACTCGCGATTTTCACTTTTATTTTACTTTTCATTTTTCTGAGTCTGCATTTATGTTCCCTCTAGAAAAGACCTGAAAATCCAATTTTAAAATTTTATTTAATCAATTATTTAAAAAAAATTTTTAGAGTAATGTGATGCCTGTGAAGATTTACCATGTAAGTAAATTGCATGCCAGCGAGGCTTGGGTTTCTAGCGAGCCCTCTCGCTCCCTGGCAGTGGACTTGGTGCCCAGTGTGTGGTTGTGTGCCATGCTCCCTCCTTCCCTCTCTTCCTCCATTCCCTTTCTCTCTCCCTTCCCTCCTTGCTTCTTCCCTCCTTTAGCAGTATACAATGTCTTTTGCTCCCACCTTTGTCCTCCTCTGTCCAATGATCAGGACCCACTTATGAGTGAGAATATGCGGTTTTTTGTCTCTCCAATAGTTCATTTAGAATGATGGCCACCAGCAGCATTCATGCTGCTGGGAAGGACATGATTTTGTTCTTTATGGCTACATTGTCTTCCATCATGTCAGCATACCACATTTTTAAAAATCCAGTCCACTTTCAATAGATATCTGTGCTGCTTCCATTTTTTTGCTATTAAGAATAGTGCTGCAATGAACATATGTGTGCAGGTGTCTTTCCTGCACACATATGTTCACTGAAGCACTATTTATCTTCCTCTGGGTGTATTTGTGGAAGTGGAATTGCTGGACCATATGGTACCTCAGTTTTTATTTCTTTGAGGAAATGCCACACTGCTTTCTACGATGGTTGGACTAGCTTACATTCCTGCTAACAGTAGAGCAACGTTCCCTTTTCTCCGCAACCTTGCCAACACCTGTTGTTCTTTGATGTATTAATGATAGCCACCTGACCAGTGTGAGGGGGTATTTCATCATAATTTTGATTTGTATTTTCCTGATGATTAGTGAGACTGAGCTTTTTGTTGTTGTTCATGTATTTGCTGGCTGCTTAAAGTTTTCCTTTGAAAAGTGTTTGTTCATGTCATTTGCCCACTTTCCAATGTTTTTTTTTTTTTTTTCTGTCAACTTAAGATGCTGGTGAATTCATTGTTCTACTTGGATAAACCGATATTAGTTACCCATTTTAAGGTCCTCTGATTATTAACCTTAATTCTATTAATAACTTTAAATCTCCTTTGTCACCTAAGGTGGATACTCATAGGTTTTGGGAGTCAGGATAAGGATATCTTAGTGAAAAAAGGCATTGTTTTGCCTGTAATATTTTACCCAATTTATTTCACAAATTTGAAACTGAAATGCACTGAGTTTATGCAATTGATGTTTACGTGATAAAATTTAGAATTTACTCCTAAAATGGCATGATATTGATTTTTCTCAAACTATACTCTTGTTTTCTGTGTGTGTATATCATTTTGATATATATTCCCAACATAATAATAATTTGTATTCAAAAGAAAATGCTTGTTAAATAAAATCTTCCTGTGCATCTTTAAACTTAAAAAAAAGACGTGAAAGTCCTAAATAGTGTCAAAAGGAAAGAGGTAAAGATAATGCTTTTCTTTGGATGAAGTTTTTTTGTTTTATGTAGACCAGCGATCAATAAATCAACTGGAAGTCTAATGCTTATTGACTGCCTCCTATATGCAAGTCAGCATGCAAAATACAAAAAGTTGATGCAAAGTCATCTAGTCATTGAGTCACTCATTCATACTACTTATTGTGAGCAATTATCAGGCACCTGGCACCATGCTCAAGTCTAGGAAGACAAAAATAAATGGAACATCATCCCTAACTTTGGAGTGTCATTAGCAGCCCCATTCTGAGAGCCATATATATAATTTTGAATCTTCTAGTAGACCCGCTAAAAAAGGAAAAGAAACAGTTGAAATTAGTTTTCATAATATATTTTACTTAGCCTACTATGTCCAAAATATTTTCATTTAAACACATCATCAATACAATTCTTGAGATGTTTTGCATTCTTTTTTCCTAAATCTAAGACATCCCTATGCACTTTATACTTTTTTTTTTAAGTTGGAGTCTCACTTGGTCACCCAGACTGATGTGCAGTGGCCGCTCCCGGCCACCGCAGCCTCGACCTGCTGGGCTCCAGCGATCCTTCCGTCTCAGCCTTCCAAGTAGCTGGAATTACAGGCATGTGCTACCACGCCCGGCTGATTTTTTGATTTATTGTAGAGATGAGGTCTCGCTTCCCAGGCGGGTCTCGAACCTGCGGCCTCAGGCAATCCACTCACCTCAGCCTCCCAAAGGCGAGGGATTACAGGCTGAGCCAACGAGCCCGGCACATTTTATACTTTCATTAAACTGAAATGTTTTCTTAGCAAAATAATTAAGTTGTAGTTAGTAGAAATTGCTTACACTGTTTGTGGTTTTAAAATCTAAATTCAGCTTAATCAATATGGAATGTAGGGAGATAAGCAAATGTCATGATTATATTCTTTGATATCTTTTCAACCTAATGGTCTCACCTCTTGCCATCAAACCATAGCTGATATAAG
Source organism: Carlito syrichta (assembly GCF_000164805.1). Classification (NCBI taxonomy): domain Eukaryota; kingdom Metazoa; phylum Chordata; class Mammalia; order Primates; family Tarsiidae; genus Carlito; species Carlito syrichta. Next base: position 224,666 of record NW_007249565.1, read on the forward strand.
CTCTGTACCCCAAAAATGGGTATTTTTTTGTTGAAAGAGCTTTAACAATTTTGCTTTTCAAAATTGGTCAAGAGAAATCAAATGACCTTTTTTCCTATTCAGACTGCTAATTAGTAGCAAAGCTAAAACTAACACCTTAGTCTTCTGATTTTTCCAATCACATGATATTATCATCTGTATCTAGTGGTATGCTGATAAATACTCACCATCCAACTCTCTGAAAAAGAAACACACACGCACACATACATATATAAAACCTACTGACATAGACAAAGTGCAATCTGCAATTTACAAATAAAATACCAATATAATACATGATATTTTTATTGTAAATTCTACATAGTAAATTCACTCACATAGACTGTTTTGTTACTTTTTCTCTGAATTCTTATATCTGTAGCCAAACCATAGTTGCACTTCAAACATAATTTGACTCCCAAAAAACTTAACCAAGAAGTGTTAATAAAATTAAAATTCTGTTTCTCAGCCATATTAGCCATGTTGCAATACTCGAGAGCCTAGTATAACTAGTGGCTACCATTGGACAACACAGGCTAAAGACTAAAAAAGGAAGAGAGAAACAACTATAGTACTCTCGGTCATGTTGAGTAATATTATAGAGGAGTCAGAAGCATGTAAGTAGCACAGAGGAAGATGCACTTAGAATTTCTTGAAAAGTCTGAAGAATTTCAGAGAGTGTATCACCTTATTAAATATGGCAGGAAAACCAAGCATACAGGAAGAGGAGAGAGCTGGATTTACAGAGAGAGCACAGCGGTGAGAAAGAAAAGTAACAGAGATAGGAGACTCTCCAGTTTTAGATTTACCACCAAACTGGATTGACGGGCGAAAAGTAAATTAGATGTTGAAAAGCAATGTAAGATTGAAGTGTGAACTTGAAAGAGCATCAGTGGTATTATATAACACCTACATTCATACCCCACTTTTGAAACTTACTGTCTGTGTAAGGTTGAGCAAGCATCTGGGCATTTTCTCTTCTGTAAGAATGGAGATGATGCTACTTACTCTAATAATATGGTCTATAAGGGCTACTGTGAACAGTCAATGAAATAATATGTATGAAAGGATCCAGTTAGTGTCTGTGAAATCAGAACGCAAATAGGAAAAGTCCTAAGCATCTAACTGCCATACTCAACATACAGGCAAACATTTCACCTGTGACCTAGAGGAGGGGTAAGACTTCAGTCTCAGTGGTGAAGGAAAGTCCCAGGTCAGAGGCACTGGGTCCTGGGTTTCTGTTACAGGTGACATCCACAAACACAGGGGGGAGGAGAAGTGCCTTTCAGAGATTGCCTTTGTGGTAACTGATTAAAAACTGATGCTGGAGAATGGAGAGGGAAATAAATTAGTGTAAATTCTTGCCAAGGAAGTAGAAATGAAGAGAGGAGATGGGGGGGAATAAATAAATGATAAATCAGAGCCAAATACAAAAGTCTGACTTTGAGCAAGACTAAATAGTATGAAGAAAGAGAAAAACAAAAAACAAACAAAAAAACAAGACGGAATGTCTCAGGATAATTTTTTCCAGGTTCTGCTAAGCGTAAGTTGCACCGCTCAAGCCCTTTGCTTCCAGCTGGTGCCAGCTCTTTCTTACTTTCAATCCACTCATATTGTGGCTGTCCTTGGGTGACGTGTACATTCATTTCTGCCTCGAAGACCTGAACGTGCTCTTCTCACTAGAGTGCTTTTACCTCTACTCTTTGCATCTGGTTTCTTTTCATCTTTGAGGTTTCAGATCAAGTGTCTCCACATCTGATCTGCCTCGCTAGAGCATTCCCAACCAGTCACATCCTATCATCTTAACCTCTGATGCCTTCATAGATAAGATATCCATGTGAAAACTATCTGACATTGTTTCAAGGGTCGCCATTGCCCTTCCAGAATATCAGCTCCATGAAGGCAAGGATGTCATGTCTCTACTCACCCTCATATTCTTTGCAACTTGTAGGTGCTCACTGAATGTATGTTGGATGAATGAATACATCGTCCATAACATTAGACTTTACACCAACATGGACCCACTAAAAGCTCAGGCATCTAGAGGCCAACGAAAGGAACGTTAGAAACTCTGTATGTGTTACAGTAATTACCGGGACCCTCTGTCCAGTCCTGTCCCAATTCTTTTTCTTCCCTCCATATCAGTTTTTTTATTTCATTCTCTTCTTCTAAACCTTTGGGATTAATGCCTAAACTTAACTCTTGGCATCTGTAATACTCACCCTCCAGCTCCAGGCTATTTCGGATACAGAGCCTTGAAGTCTATTTCTGGCTCTTGGAGGACTAACTTGTGACTCCGTGAGGGAGAAAGAAAAAGCCAGAGAGAAAGCAAGGCAAATGAGAATTGGAGAAGGCAAAAAACAACCTAGAATGTGAAAGAAAATGCAAGGAAAATCTGTAATATCAGCTAGAAAAGAAAACTACATGAACGCATAGGTTTAGGTGTTTGTGGAATACATCCTGAGCAAAGCAAAGAAAGCAGGACAGGGAAACTTCTTGCAAGAAATGTGTCAACATCTCTAGATGATGTGAGCTAGATGTTTCAAAAAGACGTGGAACTAGCCGGGCTCGGTGGTTCAGTCTGTAATCCCGTGCCTTTGGGAGGCTGAGGTGAGTGGATTGCCTGAGCCCGCGGGTATGAGACCCGCCTGGGCAGCGAGACCTCATCTCTACAATAAATCAAAAAATCAGCTGGGCGTGGCAGCGCATGCCTGTAATTCCGGCTACTTGGAAGGCTGAGGCGGAAGGATCGCCGGAGCCCAGCAGGTCGAGGCTGTGGTGGCCAAGAGCGGCCCCTGCACTCCAGTCTGGGCGACAGAGACTCCAACTAAAAAAAAAAAAGACGTGGAACTTCCTGAGCTCTGTTCTCATAAAGTTTCTCCTTATTAGTCTGTCATGGTATTCCTTTGGCTTTCATTCCAATAAAAATCAACATGTCACATGTCTGAGTCAACAAAATGGGCCCCCACAACCAACAATTTCCTGGGTCCTCACACTTGCAAAATCCCTGTAATGGTGTCAGATACAGAAGCAGGGCAGAACCTCAACTTAAGGAGAGTCGGAAGGAAGCTCAGAAATGACATGGTCCAGAGTGTTTATTTTATAGATTCAGTATCTGAGGACCAGAGATACAGACTCATGGTCAATCCATAATCCCCAAGTGCCTTAGTCTTCCAAATGTTTCTTTTAAATTCAAAGTGGTTCCTCATCACCCAATACAAACATACACAAAATGTCACCCTCTTTAGGGTCATTGACATTCATGTGAGAATGGGGAAATGTTCCTGGGGCATAAGAATACACCCAGGTTTCTCATTCCAGTACAGAGACTGGGGCGGGGTCGAGAGTGTTCTGGGAGAACAGGACAAAGGACATGTAAGTATTGATGGTGGAACAAGTAAGCATCCAGCTTAAATGGCATTTGCCAGTGATAATTACAGCTCACATTGTTGCTCCCAAATGAGGCATCAGGAGTGGTTCTAAGTGCTCAATATAGAGCTAGTTTAATCTTCTCAAAAACCCAATCAGACAAGTATTATTATTTGCAGTTACAGATGAGGACACTGAGGTGCAGAAATATGAAGCAACATTCAGGGCACACATTGAGAGAGTAACATAGTTAGGCTTCGAACCAATTCTTGAACAAGACAATGCAACCTTTATACTCACCTTTGTCTCCAGAAGAAGACATTTCCGTTGAAAGCTACATCAGGAGGAAATCTAGAGATTTGGAAATAGGAAGTTATGGAATATGACTTGAAGACTCACAAGATCAAATGTTCATACTGATTGGAGGGTACGCTAACCTGAAAGTGCCCATGTCCTCTCTAATGTTTGCACTACATGACCATCCACTGACCTCTTGAAGACAGTCGATGTCAAGGACCACACTATCTCCTGAAGATACTCTCTTCATTTTTATGCACTTTTACCAAATAGAACATATATATTTCATACAATGAGCTAAAACCTGATTCAAATCTTCTTTCTGGGGGCCCTAATTTTGCTTCGTGGAAACACAGAAATTAAGGTTAATGTGTCTCACATTTGTCATCCCTTCATTTGAAAATAGTTTCAATCCACTCCTATTTCTATTTTCTCTTATCCAAGATTAGATTAGATTTCTATTTCCTCGAATAGGCCTTTTATAAAATGAGTTTATGTGCTCTTCCTAGTTCTGAGGGCTTTGAAGGGAGAAAGTATTCTGAAGAACAAAACAACATATGTTTATTCTTCTTTATGGCTGCATAATAGTCCATCATGTATAAGTACTGCATTTTTTTATCCATTCCTCTTTTGATGGGCAGCATGGTTGGGTCCATGTTTTTGCTATTGTGAATAGTGCCACAATAAACATGCATGTGCAGGTATCTTTTTTGTAGAGTGATTTAAGTTCCTTCGGCTATATTCCCAGTATGGGGATTGCTGGGTCATATGGAAGACCAATTTCTAGTTCTTTTAGAGATCGCCACACTATTTATCATAATACTATAAGAAAGAGATTGACTGTAGCGGGATACTGCTGGGAGAGGGACAGGACACAACATCAGTAAAGTACCTGATCTCAGACTAGGCAAAGTGGTGACCAAAGGGGGGCCCAAGCTTTATCTGTATGATGACCACTTGTATACCTAAGCCTGAATTGTGCACCACGTCTTTAAAATTAAAAAAGTAAAAGAAAATAAAACAAAATAAAATAGACATCGAGAGTCAAAAATATGCAAAACATAAGAACATCTGATTACTACCCTTGACTCCAAGTATGACTTATTTATACTTTCGTTAGACAGTATATTAATTAAGATAATGTGATTTCTTGTTTGTGTAACAGTCCAAACTGAGTATTCCTGGTTGGTATGTGGTTTTCCTGTGTGCAGTGATTCAGGGACTCAGTTTTTTGTTTGTTTGTTTGTGTCCACATTGTGATCTCTGATCTTCTCGGAAGAATTCCTGGGGGAAGCATACCTCATTTTTAGACTCTTGATGCTAGTAGTACATCCCATTTCTACTTCCAATCCACCAGTAAGAAGGTAGGCATAGCTAGATCTAACTGCAAAAAAGATGAGAACTCTAGCCTTGTTGCATACTCAGAAGGCATTAAAGAGATTTCAGAGAACAGCTAGCCAGTAGGGCTAACTACAATGTTAAGAAATCAGACCTAGGTTAAACTCCTGGTATCTCTTTCTTACAGGGCTATGGCTACAGGTAAGCACTTTATTGCTCTAATCTTCAGTGTTCTCAGTTATTAATACTATTATCTTATACATGGTTATTGTAAGAATTAAGTGAGAGAAGACATCTAATATTCTTGGTCTTCTCTAGCAAGTCAAAAGTGATAAATAAATATTAATTATTATTTCCATCTATTCTTATCCTATTGCTGCCATATCCCAGCTCAGATTCTGGCAGATAATGGATCTCAATAAATGTCTGTTGCACTGAATTGAACTAAACTTCACAGTCATTTCCAAGGTCAGCCATACCCTTATAAGGAAATACAAGGGGAGTAAGTTTGACCTATGTTCACTCTGACACTAACATGCTCACAGTCTGCTTTCTTTGTGTTCCCACACCTCTGTGCTGCATTAATCTGTGAGGCTAATTTAGACCTTCTCCGGGGACACAGTTTCACTAATTAAGGACTGAAAACAAAAATCAAGAGCTGAATTGAAGAAGTCAGCCAGTCTAATAGGTGCCACTGGTCTCATTTCTCTAGCCCCCAGTGATTACAGTAGCTGTGCCTTCAGTGCAAGCATAACCCTGGCCGTTCGCCCACTGAGCAGGGTGGCTCACAGCGAAACATAAAGAGCTTCCTAGTGGCTCTTCCGTTTTGTGCACAGAAGCCTTATGCAAAATCTACCAGTCATCTGACTCAAGATCACATAAGCTATTCTCCTTCAAAAGGCAGCGCTGAGCCCAATCAGCTCAAATCAAAATGCTATGTAGACAATTTGCTCTCTCTTAAACAAGACCATTACATAAAAATCATTATTTCCAGGATTAGTAAGAGCCAGTGTGTACAATGCTCCCTAGGGCTACAATGACAAAGACTAGATTATTCATCACAATCTGTTCCTCCAACTAATATCTTCTCCACGGGTTCTGTCGCAATTGTTATTCTTGCTAATTGTTCAAACAGTGAATTGGTGGCCAAGTTGCCTGCCAGGTGAAATAAGAATGGATTAGATAAAGTATGCCTTTTTTCATGATCAGAGGCACTTTGACATGCTGGGGCTGGGTGGCAGGGTGGTCATATCAAAAGGCCAGCCCGTCTCTGAATGCCAGACTGAACGTGACATTGAAACTTCTCCAGTTTCGGTTCTTTAAATAACCTCTGTGTTCAACTTCTGCTCAGATTTTCTCTGTGAGCCCATTCCCTTGTTTCCTTTAGTGCTAACAAAATATTCCCTTTGGAAAAGTCATTAGAACGAATTACTTAGTATGGGGAAAATAGCTCAAGCACAAATAATTATCTCATCAGCTGAACCCTCTTCTTCCCTGAAGGTTAACAGGGCAAGAATATCAGCATTTCCCTTGGCATTCTTTAAGCACATAGCAGTCCCAAATGCTGCATGGTTCCTCCTGGGAATTGTCTCTGTTCTACTACCTGTAGTTTTCTTTTATCTTCTCCTTGTTGAGTATGGGACAGATCAGGATAGAAGCTGCCTGCAACTGTCTTCCTTGCATTACTTAACATTTAGCCTGTTTCAGTTTTCTTATCTTTCCTTTTGCAAAAAACAAAACTCATCTAAGAGCTGAATAAAGCCCAGGACAAACAAGTTTAAACGAATCTCCAAACCGAGAGGCCAACTGTAGACATAGTGGTTGCAATTGCTCCTTAAAAATCTCTTTCTTAAGTACAACTTTTCCGTAGCTTGAAATTTATATTCCTGTCAGAGAAAGAGACAAAGAGTTCAGTGTTGGAAAATCACCCAATTTCTGGGACCAGACTTGCTGTTTAGATGAGTTTGCTCTAGGTCACTTGTAAGGTAGCTGTATTCAGAAGGTGATAATGTGTTCAAAAGTGCAATACCCCCAAATTCAAGTCTGGACTGCCTATTTGTGAACCATTAATCTTGGGATGAAGTATCAGCCTTCTGAGGCTCCGTGTTTTTTTCCACACAATGCAGCTCATGACAACTATTTTCCAGGCTGCTTGTGCATATGATATGTGTTAGTACGTGAGTAGGCCTTGTGAACTTTAAGAGAGGGCTATACATAGCACTTGTATGTTCAGGGAAACAGTAGGGAAAGCAGCTGAGACCAGTAATACCACATGTAGAGGGAAGACAAAGGAGAGTGAGCCGCCCTTGTGCAGAGAAGCCACTCTCTCCTCACCCTTCTCACAGGCTGCGGGCTATGGATCTTTGACCTGGGGTCTTGAGCTATCCCTACTAGCTGGCATGAAGGTGAGTCCTGGGAAGAGTGAGTTCACCAACAGTGAAATGAAAAAGAGGAAAAGGGGTCTACATTGTTTCATTCTCTTAAAACTATTTATTTTCCATGTAGTGTCCTGAGACAAAAGCTGCCCTAATCAGGGCTCTGCTGTGGTGTGTCAAATGGAGAGAATCATTACTACATTTGCAAGAGGCATGACACTTCCCTTAACATAAACACAGTAGGGCCAAGATAAGTGGTTTTGTCAATAAAGAAGTGACCACAGTTATATGCAAAAGTAGGATATACTGGAAAGAAACAATTTTTTTCTACCTTTAGTGATGTGAGGAACACAGACTATGGCTAATAACTGATCTTGTCTATTCAAGTACTTCTCCTTGTTCTATTTTTTTCATTTTTAAATTACCAATTCTCGACTTTATCCTGTCTTATAAAATGCTTCCAGATCACTTAACCTGCTTGACATTTAGTTTCCTGACTTTTATAAAATGGGCTTCATTCCCATTTCATAGGATTAATTGAAATAATAAGTGTAAATCACAAGCCTCATTCAAGAGGAAGTTCCTAACAAATGATGTTTCTCAGTTCTATTTTACATTTCTCTTGTCTTGGAGGTACAGTATTTTTTTAAGCCAGAACATACACAGTCATAAAACTCTGACTTCATCCATCTATCTATTTATCTATCCATCTATCTATCAAATCTGATTAATTTATGACAACAGTATTTTTAATGATGTCTCCTCAAGGTCAGAGGAACCATGTTTCTCATAGACTTTGCAAAGATCAATGAAGTTTGTAAAATAAATAGTACCTGCATAATCAATAATGAAAAGTGTCTGCACACTTCATGATAGCTTGGAACATACTTTGTTGGTAAATGTTAAATTTCCAAAATGTTCACATCTAAGGATAATTGGGCCATTTTAACTTATGAGGTGGGAAAGTTAAAATAAATCTAAATGGTATGAGAACTTTACCTGAGTCAGAAAAGTAGTTATTTTTAAAGTAACCTGGTGCACCCAAACCCGGTAGCACCCATCAACTGGAAAAATTAGGAAGAAATGTGGGATCTGATAGGATCTCTTTGAAATAGCTAGAAGGATTTTGATGGAGGGAGAATGGTGACTCAGCTCTGAATGAATGTTTACTGTGTACTGGGAACTCTGCTACATGTTTTCTGAATACTATCTCATTTAATCCTTGCAATAACTTCATGAGGTCGGCAATGATATGTCCATTTTGCTGATAAAGAAACCAAGACTTCACAAAGTTAAGCAAGTTTTCCAAAATTGTACAGTTAACAAAAAACAGGACCATGATATAAACTCATACCTACTGCTATTACTTAATGTATTTTTATTGAGAGCTTATATGTGCTAATGATTAATGTTTAGGTGCTGAAGATTTAGCAATGAGCAAAAAAAAAATAAACCTGCAATCTCGACTTTAGATTTTTTAAAATTAGTATTTGAGTTGGAGTCTCACTCCATCACCAAGGCTGGAGTGCAGTGGCACACTCATGGACAACCCAGCGCCAACCTGCCAGGCTTCAGCGATCCTTCCATCTCAGTTTTCCAAGTAGTTGGAACTACAGGCACATGCTACCACATCTGGCTAAATTTTTTATTTATTATAGAGACAAGATCTCACCATGATGCCCAGGCTGGTCTCAAACCCGCAGGCTCAGGCAATCCTCTCGCTTCAGCCCCACAAAGTGCTGGGATTACAGGCTTGAGTAACCATGCCCTACCTAGATTTTTAAAAAAGATATAAAAATATACGTAACTCCTAAAAGCCACCTAATTGTACACTTTAAATTATCCCAAATTGATAATAGTAGTTATTTATTTCAAGAAGGTTCTAATACAAGATATTAAAAAGGAGGGTAATTAGCAACTTTGCAAAATATTTGTTTTGCTCTATTTTAAAATTCCTAAATTTAATTTTCAGATAACTTTAGACTTACAAAAATGTTGTAGAGTTTCCATCTGCCCTTCAACCAGATTTCCCAAATGTGAACTTTCTATATAGACATGGTCAAATGGTCAAACCCAGGAGTTTCATACAGATACAATAGCATCATCTAATCTACAGACCTTACATAAATTTCACCAACTGTTCCACCTGTGTCCAGGATCCAATCCAGACTCCGTATTGCCTCAGATGCCATGACTTCTTATAATCCTTCAATCTGAGATTTCCTCAGTCTTCTTCTGTGCTTGGTGACTTGAAGAGTTCAAACCAATTATTTTGTAAATTAGTCCTTCAGTTTAGGTTTATACCATTTTCTCCATGATACATTCATAATGTATTTTTAGTTGAAAAAAAAATTGACACCAAAATAATGTTGTGACCTTCTCGGTGCATCTTATCCAGAGGTGCAGAATACTGATGTCACATTACTAGCAATTTAATGAGAACACTTCTGTAAGGCTGTATCTGACAGATTTCCTTTTCTATAAAATTACCATTTATTTCGTTGTATTTAATAATTACTTTGTGGGGAGATATTTTTAAATAAATAATCTACTGTCCAAATGACCTATTTCCCAACATACTTTTACCCATTAATTTTATTATCCATGAATGTATGGTTCTTCCTTGCAACAAGTGTTATTGTGGTGTTCACCAAATGGTGATTTCCTATTTCTATGATTCCTTCCAGATTTATTAATTAGAACTCTAAGGAAGAGTTTTCCGTTCTCCTCCATTTATTTCTTCATTCATTAAAAAATTTTATGTCAGTATAAATTCATGGATGCTTATTTTATCTAGGAAAGTGATAAGCCATGAAACGGTTGAAGTCCATTATAAGCTGTCATTTTTATTGCACAGATTAGTCCTGAGTGGGCAATTAGAAGCTTCTTCACACTGGTCCTGGATTTTTTGACATAATACCACAATTTTTAAATTTATGCTCTGCCACCACATGAGAGGGATATACTGGTAAAATTGTTCTAAAAAGAAAGAAAGAAAAAGAATAGAAACAAAAGAAAGGAAAAATGAAGCCACAATCTGGGTGCTAAATGTGCTAATTGCTGTGACATGTCACTGTGTATAGACTGTCTTAGAAATCAGAGTCAGGAAGACATTATGTAGACATCCTACTTGTACAAACAATTATATCTCTTTCTATTCCTATCTACTTATTAAAAACTGAGGTCATACTGAAACCTTTGATTCCAGTCTACTACCAAAGGTTTTTCTTGCCTTCTTCCTTTCAATATTAATATTTCCCTTTTTGGCAGTGAGAGAGCTGGCTCCCATGGTCTACAATATATTTAGCGATTTGCTTAATCTTAGGATACCTGTAACATTTCAGTATTGTAACCCATACTCTCCCTGTGTGTTTCTGCTGCTATAACAGAACACCCGAGCCTGGGTGATTTGTAAAGAACAGAAATTTATTTCTCACAGTTCTGGATGCTGGAAATCCAAGATCAAGGTATCAGAGAGTTTGTTGATGGATGAGAGCCCAGTCTCTGCTTCCAAAGTGCTACCTTATTGCTGTGGCCTTGGTAGGGGACAAATGCTGTGTCCCCTCATGGAGAAAGTGACAGAAGGTCAAAAAAGGGAATAGAAGACTTCCTTCAACCTCTTTTATAAGGTCACAAATCCCATTTATGAGGACTCTACCCTCATGACTTAATCACCTCTGAATGGCCCTGCTTCTTAATACCATTCTATTGGTGACTAAACTTCAACATGTAATTTTTGGAGTCACATTCAGACCATTGCATTCCACAGCTGCCCCCTAAATTCACATCCCTCTCACATGCAAAATGGGGTCATTACATTCCAATAGCCCCAAAAGTCCTAACTCATTTGAGCACCAACTCAAAAGTCTAAATTCCTGAGTCTCCTCTCAATCAGACAAGGGTGAGCCTCAAAGTATGATTCATCTTGAGGCAGATTGCTCTGTAGCTCTGAACCCGTGAAATCAAACAAGTTATGTACTTTCAGAATACAAAAGCATAGGATAGATGTTCCCATTCCCATTCCAAAAGAGAGAAATAGGAAAGAAAGACTTTCCCCTCTCCAAATCAGGAGAAATTTATGAACGCCTTTCATTTATTCTTCTAGTGTTTCAAACATCTCATGTGTTTTTCAATAAGCCATGATCAAATCTTATCTGGAGAGGTACAGCAGGTGTGTGCATCCTACTTGAGAATAAATTCTGTAGGCTTCCCTTTGATGGGGAACACCTGGGTGTACTTTTACACTGCAGTTCTTTATAGAAGGGTTGTCAACACAATCACCTTGCTTTTACCCTTGTCTCTCTTCAATCTCTTTTCTCCAGAGCTGCCAAAGTCATGTGTAAGTCAGAAGATGCTACTCCTTACTCAAATTGCTGCAGCCACGCTGTTCTTGCTTTCTTTGAGCTCTCCAAGATGCCAGTGTCTCTGGGCCCTGGCACTGCATTTCCTCTGTTTGGCAAACGCTTCCTTCCAGGTGTCTGTGTATCTCACTCTCTTACTTGCCACTAGTATCTCTCAGGCAGGGCTTGATCACCTAGGTCTTCCGTGACCACTCTAGTTAAAATAGCAACCCATCGTCACCTCCCTATCGTCCACTTCCTTTTACTACCTGGTTTCATCTTTCATTATCTGACACTGTTTTTATTTTGCTTGTTTTCTTGCTTATTGTTCATATCTTTCTAGTACAATTGAAACCTCAGGCCGGCAGGGTGCTTGCTTTTTCATTGTGTTAGACTCTGGGCCTACCTAGGGCAGTACATTGTACATAGCAGGCTCTCAAGAAAATCTTGGGGAAAGAAATTAATTAATGACTATATAAGTTTGGTCTAGCTACTCTCAACAGTGTACGTTTTCAGACAACAATCAAAGGAACCGTTTTTGGAAGAATTGACAATAACGGCAATTGTGATTATGAATCAAAGAACATGTGGGTTGAAAGAAGCTTCAGAGATTATGTAGGAGGTTGTTATTGGCTTATTCAAAAGGGGAAACTGGAGTCTTCAGAGGTAATGTTCACATCCAACCCAGCTCCTGGTAATGAGCTCAGTGCTTCTCAGCCAGAAAATTGAGAATCACATTTAAGTATCTGCTTTTGGTTCATGTGATCTGGATTCAAGACCAACACAGTCAAGGAATGTATCCAAAGCCTGTTTCTAAACCCATTTTCATTATCCTGTTGGTCAAACCAGGATGAAATATTGTCTCTTTTTTCACTTTACTTGGGAGGCTTAATTTATTTTAGACAATTTGCTCTACACAGTTCATCAGAGTAATGGAATGTATGCATTCACTCAAAAAACTCTTTGTTATGTTTTTACTTCTTGACTTTGGGCAAGCAACTTAATTGGTCCAAGTGTAAGTTGCCATGTTTGTAAAACATATAGATAATAATCCATCACAGGAGTGGTTAGGAGAATCAAGTAATGTGAAATGCTTAGAGCAGTGCTTTGTGTACAATATGGGTCCCTGCATGGAAGCCGTTATTATAATTCTTATTTTTCCTCTTCTTATTATTTTAGTATTATTTTTATTATGATTTGCATGGGAGCAGACTGTTTACATGGACTTTACTGAGTTTATGGTCTTCATGGTCTAAGGCATAGGGCCAGCAGGGGCTCCTGACAGATATCTCTCCTGTCTCTCCACTAAACACAAGTCATGCCAAACATTTCTCAATGCATTTGAAGAGAGAATCAGTAGGAGTTATACCCCCAGGTTAACTTTTATTTCCCTAAAGGACAGTTTCCAATCCCCTAGGCAAAAGCATTGTCTCCTCTCTGAAATCTGAGGCAGCAGGTAGCACTTTGTCAGGGAAAGCACAAACGCTCCTTGTGAAGGATAGAGGTATTTTGTCCATTTCTTTGAGTTTCTAATTGATGAAAGCTCTGTCTTCATGTTATTGGCACAGAAATTTGATTTCTTACCTCTGAGCAAGAAGGAAATTCTCTCTCTCTCTCTCTCTCTCTCTCTTTCACCCGGGCTGGTCTCAAACTCTTGGGCTCAAGCAATGCTCTCACCTCGGCCTACCAAAGTGCTGGGATTACAGGCGTGAGCCAGAGTGCTTGGTCGAAATTCTCTTAGGAAGAGTGCCCTGTCTTTATTTCTCACAAGTTCAATTTGATTCAACTTAGGAGTTTTGTTTTTAAACATTCATTCCCCCCCCCCCGGATGTTCTAGGGATACTGTAAAAACCCAGAAGAGTAAGATCTCTGCCCTCATGAAGCTTCTAGACAAGTAATTTTCAAGTGCTCTCTCTCTCTCTCTCTCTTCCTCTATGGTATATTTCACTTAAATTTAAGCAAAAACTATGGAATTAGTTCTATAAACAGTTCTTCCACTGACATTTTAAGTAAAAAAAGTTAATATTTTCTCGAAAAGTATACCGGGAAAAGAAAGTTCCAAATGCGTTCCATAGATAATTTTTGGAGTAGAGCAAATGCTGTACTTTAAAATCACAGTGAGAATTGTAACTGTTTCATATTATATATGTATATCCTTTATAGATACATACTGATATAGAGCAGTATTTATTTACTTTTCAGCTGTCTCTATTGGTTAGACAAACTGCGCAGCTAAGTCCACGGAGGATCATCAATGGCTTGCAATGATTCAGCACAATTTGTTCAACTGAAGAACTCATATGCCCAGTTGTATTTATTTATTTATTTATATTGAGTTGGAGTCCTACTCTGTCGCCCAGGCTGAAATGCAGTGGCACACTCACAGCCATCCCAGCATCAACCTACTGGGCTCTGGTGATCCTTCTGCCTCAGCCTTCCAAGAGACCAGGACTACAAGTGCACACTACCATATCCAGCTCATTTTTTATTTATTGTATAGATGAGGTCTCACGAAGTTCCCCTGGCTGGTCTCGAACTTGCAGGCTCAGGCAATTCACTAGCTTCAGCCTCCCAAAGTTCTGAGATTACAGGCTGAGCCACCGAACTCGGCCTGCCCAGTTTTATTAATATATACATATAACACCTGAGCAGGCTTAAAATATACTACTAAGGAAAGGTAGTGACATTGCCAGGCTACAGAATACATGAGAAATATAAGCACATAATCCTAAACTCTTAAAGTCTTATGACAAAAAATCAGAGTCCAACCTAGCTCTCCTAATGCAGGAATTGCTTCAATGACTGCAAACCTCACTGTCAGAGCACTCTACAGCCTGCTGGTCATAGCTCTCAAGATAATAAAATGTTGGGGCCAAGGGAAGGGCATTAGATATGCTGCTGCCCAAGGTCCTGAAAATTGCATTTGTTATGATTTAGTTCAGTCTAAGAGTTCACGTTTTTTATCTTGTTCCAGTAATCTTTTTAAAAAAATTAAATTATAAAGTTGTGGGGTACAAGTAAGGATTGCGTACATAAGTGTTTTAGGTACAGGTGACATTTTTTATTGGACCTTGCTTAGCCTGGATAAGGATCAGGCACCCTTACTGATGTCCCGCCACTACCAATCCCTTTCTTAGAGTATTATGATAATTATTCAGGGTCCACTTATGAGTAAGAACATGTGGCACTCAGATTGTTGTTTCTGTGGTAGATCACTGAGTAGGATAGTCCCAGTTATCTTGAACCAAGTAGAAAAAAGTCAGTGATGGGAGAGAAGAAGGAAAGGGGGGAAGGAAAAAAAAGAGAGAAAAGGTAGAGAGAAGGAGGAAGGGACTCAGCCTTTAAAGAATTCCAGAAAAGGGCTACCCTCTTTCGGGTTCCCTCCTGCTGCGGGGGCTTTTCTGTCTTCTTAATAAACTCCCACTTTCAAAAAAAAAAAAAGAATGCCAGGAAGAAAAATAGAGTCCTTGACTTCTGAATGATGTTCAGCTAATAGCAGTTACCAAAAAAGACAATGTCTTCTACTTTGATACGTTGGTTGCGTGTCTTAGTCTACTTAGGCTGTATAGCAAAACTGTGTATAGACTATGTGGCTTACTAACAACCAAAATGTACCTCTCATTGTCAGGGAGCTGGAAATTCCAAGGTCAAGGTGTTGGCCCATTTGGTATCTGGTGAGATATCAAAATCAGAGGTCCAATCCACCTCACCTAATGCAGGAATTGCTCCAACGGCTCCAGCTTCACTGTCAGAGCACCCTACAGCCTGCAGGGCATAGCATTCAAGATAATAACATGTTGGGACCAAGAGAAGGGCATTTATATACACTGCTGCCCAAGGCAGTCTTCTTCTTGTCTTCCTCACAGGCAGCTTCCTTCTTGTCATTGTAATCTCACATAGGGAAAGGTGAAGGATCTCTTCAGGGACTTTTTAAATAAGGTTGCTAATCCCATTTATTCATAAATTAATCATCTGCAGAGGCCCCACCTATTACCATCACTTTTGGGAGTGGGATTTTGATATATGAATTTTGGGGGGAAATATGCATTTAGTCCTCTCTATCAGATGATGAGATAGACTTGGTTTCCTGGGAAACAGGCGGAGACAGAGTTAGAGTAAGCATGTAGAAAATTTTAAGTCATGCCCTTGGAATCAATACCTGCTGATGGTGCAGGGTGGGGAAATGTAGAATGGCAGAGGAAGGAGTCAAGCTAAAAGAACAAGGCGATCTCAAAAACCTTACCTAACACCATGGGAAATGAAGGAGGTAGAATGACCCTCCAGAGCTCTTTAAAGTTGGGCTAGGCCTTTATATTACCACGTCGATCAGTTATTGAATATTGGTTGTCCTTGGAAAGGGTATAACTTTGAGTGAAGTAGCTGTATGGAACTGAAGCTATTCACAAAAAGGCTTATTGCTGGGGCTACAAGTACTTCTGGGAAATCTGAGTCGTCCATGTAGTGTTTATCACAGGGCTCCTCGATGTCAATCACATGATTCTTCAAGCTATGCTTGCATAAAAGCATGATACCTCCTGAGTCAACTCACAACAGTATCATACGTTATATATAAATATTCTACATCCGGTTGGGTCAATAGCTCTCTCCTGCTAACTACCCTCCCTCCACCCTCACATGACTAGTCCCTTAATCACATTTCATCCTGTCAGCTATTTGAAGGCAGTTGCTGGGCTTTGGCACCGAACCTTTTATTTTCTGGGTGTACCATCCTTAACTCTTTCAAAACTCTTGGGATGACAACAATTTTCATCTTTTATCTTATTCCCTTTCTTCTGTTTTTATTCCTATTTACTAAAACCTCTTATAAAAATGGTACCTGACATTAAAGTATCCATGAAAATATAGTCACAAAGCCACTTGGACCAGATTTTAGAAATGACACATATTTTTGGCTTTTATTTGAACAGTATGCATGGAGAATAGTACCAAAGAGTAACTAAAAAGAAGGAGGAGGAGGGATAAATACGAAGATACCAAAAGAAGCAATATACAAATGCATTATTTCAGTCTTCAAGAATATCTGGTATGGCGGAATAAAGGATAAAGCAAGGAGGAGGTCTATATACGCTGTCCACTGTGCTATCCAATAGAGTCCTCTCAAATGAAATAGTCTAGCTTGGATCCCTCAGTCCATTCCGTAAGATGTGGGTCTCCAACCTCCTCATGCTCTTCCCTGCCTTGCTTCCGAAAAACTCGTTCTGCTATATAACATTCCACCTCACCACAAGTTGCCGACATCTCATTTTCTAGCTTCTTGTTCATTTGTGAACTTGCCTCATGCTTTGGACAAGTGAACTGGCACTACTTTGACAGGTACAAGCTATGTTTTCCTCATATGTGATTCAATTTTTTTCTTGAGCTAAATGTGCAAGATAGTAAGTTTCCTGAGGGCACAAACTTCATCATTCTACTCACAGTGTCATCCTTGGTACCTGGGATGGTGTCTGAAGTCAAGGAGGTGCTCAGTGTGTCTGGCTGATTGGGTGGTACCTCAGGCAGTTGCTGACCAACAATGGCATGGTCTGGTCTGTCCTTGAGACCTTCTGCCTCAGCCCCTCCCATGAACATGGCACTCCCCAAGCCCTTGTTATTCAGCCTTGAACAACCAGGCCAAACCAGTAAGTCCCTCTTACTCTCTTTACAGAGCAAGTATTATCTGCCAGGATTCTTAGTCCTGGGCAGCAAGCAGTTAAGTTTGAAGAAGGGAGAAAGGATAAGACAATAGAGGGATGGTCCTCATTTTCAGGGGCATCTGCTTCCCAAAATGAAACATTTGGAAGCTTTTTTAGAGCTTGTGAAGGGAACTCTAAAACGCAACATGTGAACTGAGGTTATTTGAATTCTGATCTTACTGTGTGGCCTATCTTCATGCCTGCATTAAAATTGTTCAAGCTTTGACCATCCACCCCCATCATTTTGTTTGGATTAGCTGAAGGCTCCACTTGTGTGGTACGTTTTGATTTTGTCTGACACAGTGTTCCCATCCCATTATCTCTCAAGTAGGTCTGGAGGGGAAAAAAATGTACTTTAGCTGAGAAGTCACAATCTCTGCTTTTTTATGCATCCAAGGAAACTTGACAGGAAATGGCTTGGCTTTGCCATATTTAGGATAGATTGGAGTGCAGACTCAGAGTTTTCCTCAAGTTACATTTTACACAGAAAACTCAATGATAGATGTAAAGAAATAATTGACCTAAGATTCCAATTCCAAAATGCTTACAGAGTATGATTAAGATTTTTCATTTGATAGATGAAGGAATTCATTCCTGATGGAAAGAGAAAAGGTTTTACTCAAAACCACGCAATGAATTATTGATGGTTTGACAACCGGGACTGGAACCCAGGTCTCTTGTCATTATTAGGTATGAGATAGAAGTTAAGCTAAAGCTCTGTGGATCTATGTGGTTATTTTTATCTTTATGATTCTAATGCAGTAACCAAAATTCTATTTGTCACTTTGGTCACCTGGATCCCTTTTAGTATGTTAGGGATGAGTGCCAGAAGCAATGTAGAGAATGAGGAATAGAGGAACTATCTCTGAGAGAGTCCAATGGGTTCTATGGAGGATAAGACTAGTACAGGTAAGACCAATTAGTTCTAGATTTCCAATATCATAGGATGCTGTTCTCTACAACCCAGGAGTTGTGTTCTTTTCACTTTCTTTAACCCAAAGTGTGGGAGACCTGGTACAACAGAGAAATATTAAACATAAATGTTTGTCTTATGTTGGTTTATTATTCTAGGGGTACAATGCAAAAGACTGTTTCATTTGGAAGGACTCTATTGGATAGAACAGTAGGCAGCCTATAAAGATCTCCTTCTTGCTTTGTCTTTTATTTTGCCACGTCAGATATTCTTGAAGTTCAGCATTATGCATTTTATATTGATTCTTTTGGTGCCTTCATATTTATCCCTCTTTCTGTCTTCTTAGTTACTCTTTGGTACTCTATGGCAGAGTAGTGAGTGGTGAAAGCTTCTACAAGATGAACTAAACTTTGTTCAGGATGGTTATGCAGAACAGTACACGTGCCTCAGTTGTACTGCAGGGAAACAGCTTTAAGGTCAGTCAGAGACCAGGCTTGGTGGCTCAGCCTGTAATCCCAGAACTTTGTAGGGGATTACAGGCCAGTGGATTGCCTGAACCTGGGGGTAAGAAAGCAGCCCAGACAACTTGGCAAGACCTCGTCTCTACAATAAATAAAAAAAAGTTAGCCAGGCACGGTAGTACACACCTGTAGTTCCAGCTACTTGGAAGGCTGAGGCAGAAGGATCTCTGGAGCCTAGCAAGTTGATGCTGGGGTGGCCGTGAGCATGCCATTGCACTCTAGCCTGGGTGATGGAGTGAGACTCCAACTCAAAAAAGAAATAAATAAAGTCAGTCAGAAGACAGACAGGAATGTACTTGAGTTTCCTGTAACTCTGGGAGGCAATGGGAGAAAAGGAAGAAGACAGAATGAATAGTGAGAGGGTTAGTTTGAAGGAACGTTCTGGAAGAACAGAGTTCGCCTTGAGTTCTTGCTAACGGTCCATTGACAGGCCATATATGCAGATGTTGATACATCTCAGTCCTGAGGGAAATCTTATTATGAAGTGAACTTTAGCACCACTCATTGGGAAGAGTGGAAAGCCTAGGAATCAAGTGGGACTTCCAAGCAGAAGGAAGATCCTGAGTGCCAGGGATGACCCAGCAAAGGGCAGTACAGCACCTGTGTCATAAAATGGGAGTTTTCTAATCCCTCTTCACCCTTCAGTTATGCTGGATTACTCTGATTAAACAGTGATATCCATATTAGTCACTCCTTCCATTCATTTTGCATGTCCTTCAGCACACTAAGTACTACAGACGTGTTAGACATTTTGTATGCACTATATTTGATCTCAGAAGCAATCTTGAAATGCAAATATTGTCAATAAATATTCTCTAGTAAAAGACAATGGAGACTTTAACGAATAAATGGTTTAGCTTGAAGTCACAGGGATACATAGCTGAGCAGCCATGTAACTTGGTGGTCAAAAGCATAGACTCTGGAAACAGAATCTCTATGATCAAGTTTTAGCTTTGCTGCTTGCTGGTGGGGAACTTGATATTGATAGCCTCTGAGATAGCTCCATTGATTCCCCACCTCCTGTATTCATGGACTTCTGTAATCTCCTCCCCTTTAATAACTTCCTTCTAACCAGCAGAGCATGGCAATATAGTGGGGTTGTCATGTTGATGAATAGGCTACAAAAGATTGTGGCTTCTTTCTGACTAGCTGTCTCTCTTACTGGCTATTATAAAACAAGTTGTCATGAAAGAGAAGTGCTTATGGCAGAAGTGAGAGTGACCTCCAGCCAACGGCCAGTGAAGAACTAGGGTCTTCCGTCATAACAGCCCAGGGGAAACTGAATCCCACCAACAGCCATGTGAGTTAACCTGAAAACAGATCCTTTCCCAATCAAGCCTTCAGATGAACCCTCGGTTTCAGAGGAGACCTTCATTGCACCCTGCTGTGGTTTGAGTTTGCCCCCACCTCAAGTCATGTTGGGATATTATCCCTAATGTGACAGTATTGGGAGATGGGATCTAGGGGAAAGTGTGTGGATTATGGAGACAGATCTCTCATGAATGGCTTGCTGCCATTCTTATGGTAGTGAGTTCTCTCCCTGGAAAGAATAACTTGTTATACAGTCAAGAAACCCATTGGGTTTGGTCTCTCAGCATGTGTCCACTTCCTCTTTGACCTTCTTTGCCAAGTTCTGAGGCAGCACAAAAGCTCTTGCCAGAAGTCAGGGCCACACCCTTGAACTTCCCAGTCTGCAAAATCATGCGCTAAATTAACTTCTTTCCTTTATAAATATCCCAGTCTCAGATATTTTCTTACAGTACACAAAATATGAAGCAGAAGATCCAGATCAGCCATATTCTAATTTCTGACCCACGTAAAATGTGAGGTGATAAATAGGCATTATTGTAAACTTCTAAATTTCAGGGTAATTTGTTATGCAACAATAGTTAACCAGTTTAGGAAACTTGGGAAAGTTACTCAACTTCCCTCCACCCCAGTTTGTTTTTTTTACTTCTAAAATAAAGATAGATCATCACCACTATTTCATAGGGTTTCTAGGAAGATTCTGTCAGATTGTATACATAAAACCTGACACTTGGCAAATGCTGCCTGAGGTCAAAAGCAACAAAACTGAGATTCAAACTTTAGTCCAACTGCTGCCCAGCTCTTTGCCCCTGCATACCAGTCCATAAGAATCTTGCCTTTAGTATCTACTTTGCAATTCATTCATAGTTTTGTTTTTTGTCTCTTGATGCATCCTGAGATTTACTTTGTTCATGGCTCAGCATTATCTCCAGCTTCTAAATCGATTCTTTGAACCAAAGAGGGAATTGACTTCTCCACTTTACTGATCAGCATCTTTTCTTGACTCCTGTTTGTTCTAGGCTTCTGGTGTCCTGTGTCCAGGTTAATTCAGGCTCAGTTTCACTGGCTGTCACTCATGAGCTTGGAACAGCAATTATGTGCTGTCTAACAACATTTTGGTCAGTGACAGACTGCATAGGATTATAATACCACATTTTTACTGTACCTTTTCTATGTCTGTGTGTGTTTTGATACACAAATACTGGCCACTATACTGCAATTGCTTACAGTATTCAGTAGAGTCATACACTGTACAGGTTTGTAGCCTCAGAACAGCAAGCTATTACACATAGCCTTGGTGTGTAGTAGGCTACACCACCTGGGTTTCTCTATGTTGTATCATGTTCACACAATAATAAAATTATCTCATGAAACATATCCCAGAATGTGTCCTTGTCATTAACCAGCACATGACTGTATATCAGGAGCTATATGTGGTACCCAGGAAAGCAGGAAACAACAATTACTAAGGGCAAGAAGTTGTGACTTCTTGTTAAGTCACTTTACTGTTGTGTACATCTTGTTTTATCACATCTGTCATGGGCACTATGATTCCTCTCATAGCGATTCCATAAGCATTGAATGAGACGAAGGAGATAGAAAAGTTGACATGAAGTAGGTGCCCGGTAAATGTGAATTCTGCCCTTCTCTTCCTCAGCCCTCATCTTCCATGTAGTGTCAGTGTGTTAGCTGTAAATATCCCAGGCAGAGGCCATGGAAAAAAACACAGAGTGCCCCTCCCTCTCAGTCATGACCTTTCCCCATTCTTCCCTGACCTCTTTCACAATGGAATTACTATTTCTATTTGGGAAAAAATAAGATTAGCCAGCTTTAGAGATCTGTCCCTCAAGTTTTCTGGATGTGGGTGGGGCTTGCGGGGCAAAGAGTCAGCCTGCTTTGTACTTTTCACTCCCCTTCTCACTCATGTCCTCATTCCATGTCTAAATCATGAGAACCCGGCCTCCCCTTCCAAGGATATATAGAAGTGCAGCCACCAAGTGTCCCAGATTTTCCAGTTTGATCAACTCTGTTATGCAATTTTTCCCCACTTGCTCTCATAAGGCTCTCTAAGCTTTAGTTGCTTCATCAATAAAATGAGATTAGTATCCCTATTTCAGAGCATTATCATATATATATATATATATACATATAACCTTATCATATATACAATACATTATTATATATATTACATTATTTTATATATATTTCATATAATATATATGTATGATATATTTATATCATACTTCTTACACAGGACTCAGTGTAGGACTGTTATTATCCTAAATAAAGGTCACGCACAGCTAAATTGTTATTTACCTTTGTAAAACTCTCACTATGCATATATTGGTAAAGACACAGTGCCTTTGCAGATGTTGTATTCCACCTAAACCAGATATTCTTCAGGAAGTCAGTAATACTATGAGTATAGTTGTGGTAACTTTAGTGTGGATCAATAAAAAAAAAATGTCCTTTGGACGATTTAGGCTTTAGTCTCAGTGGGGCTCAGCTGTGTAAACTTGGCAAGCTCCTTGACCTTGCAGACTTAGTTTCCTTATCTGTACAACTGTGGTCATGGAACCCACTTTGCAAGAATGTTGTGTACATGAGCTTTTTGTCATACATGCAGTAGACACTCAGTACCTTACATCTCTTTCTCCAGTGACATGGTCTTTCCAAGATAATCCATTTTTACTGATTAAAGATAGTCCTTGTCTTGTTTCCTCTGATATGGGATTTTAAATGTTAATAGTTCTCCCTGAATGAAAGCTGCCTTTGATTAGGAACCAAATACAACACATGACCTAACACATGGATAACCCATCCCCCTCATCACCCCGCCTCCTCCTATAACCCCATATTTGTTTCTCATCTAGAAAAAATCTTTCTTCAAAATTCAAAAGGCCAAGGCCAAGGGGTCTTCAGAGGGAAGTCAAATCCCTTAATACGTTGCCAGAGAACTTTCCCACATGAGGAAATTCTACAAATACTCAGATGACATCATTGAGAAAAGACCCTTGTTCCCCCAGGGTGCAGCCTCCCTGGAAGATGACAAGGGTTAGGAATAGAGAGCCCTGGGCCACTTGTCAGATTTGGCAGGCGACAGCCAACAGCTGGTCCCAACGGTTAATTAGCTCTGCACCCTGCTCCCGTCCAGCCTTCACTGGCAAAGGCAGAGGCAAGTGGCTCTGGCCTGCTTTTCTCTTTCTATTAACAAAGCCCAGTGCCATCAGATTACCCTGGCCTCCAGCCAGGCCTGTGCGCCCTTTGCCTGCCTGTGAGTTGCCATGGCGACAGCCATGCGCCTTTTGCCAAGGCAGCAGCTGGTGGATGGGTAGCCTGTTACCTGCCAAGCAGATTCACTAGTGCAAAACTTTCTCGCAGAAGTAGAAGGGGTGGAAGCTTGGGGGTGATTTTCAGACTCAGGTGACAAGGAGGGAGGGTCCTTTACACCTTTTGCCCCATCTCCCCTATTTTAATTTTTGAACAAAAGATGATTATCCTCCTTCGTTTGTCCAGATGCCCACCTGCTAAACACATAGGCCCATCTTACATTTTTTTTTCTGAAAAGAGGCAATCAACAGTTTAGTCTTAATTTTTGTGGCAAGAAACAAATCGCCTGCTTCCAGCATCCTGAGGCAAAACACAACTCCTTCCACACTACAGAGCAGGGCTTCATGGGAAGAAAGATGTCTCCGTCTACCTTGTGTTGCCATCACAGAATACCAGAGACATCGTAATTTTATTTTAAAAATAAATGCATTTCTTATAGTTCTGCAGGCTGGAAAGTCCAAGGTCAAGAAACTGCATCTGGGAAGGCTTCTTTCTGCCCCATCATAACATGGCAGAGAGTATCACATGCATGACAAAACAATAGGTCAAAGGTATGTCCTCTCAGTTCTCTGCTTGTTTTATCAAGCAATAAGCCCCATAGCCTGTTGCCCCTAGTCTTTCCCTTATATTACTGGTCTTCAGCCAATCTATCCAGTTTTAGAACCCTCAGATTAGACGAAGTCTAAGAATTTTTTTTTACGATCTGAATTTCTATCTCTCAGACGATGGGATGCCTCTGTATCTAATTAAGCAATTCACCATCTTAGCTATACCATTTTAACATCCAAAGGAGACCTTCTTCCTATATTTTTGACCTTAGCTCAGAGGTTGGTGAGCTAAATCTAATGGCAAAATCTGGCCTTCTGCTGTGTGTGTGTGTGTGTGTGTGTGTGTGTGTGTGTGTGTGTGTAAAGGATTCTTGAAAAATAGCGACACATTTGTTTATGTATTGTCTGTGGGTACTTTTATGCTACAAAGGTAAAGTGTTGGCAACATAGAATGCATGACGGCAAAGCTTGAAATATCTGCTGTCTGGTTCTTTACACAAGAGGTTGCTAACCAACTCGTTGCCTTAGCGTATGAGCTTTGCCTTTCCCTAGAAGTTTACCTCAGTTCATCCTCAATGGAATTTGGGAGGCAGTGTCGTAAAATGTTTAAGACCCAAAGGCCTAAAAGTAACCTGCTTTGAATTGAGACAACAAACCAACAGGTTGCCGGTATGACCAGCGGTGTAGTAACAGTAACATCTCAGAATTGATGTTTTCATCTGTCAAGAGGGTCGTGGTGGTGCAGAGAGTGTCGGAACACAGATGATGGCAGTGACTGGGGTTGACATACAGGCTAAAGAAGGACACGCCCAGACAATAGTCGTCCTGGAGGCCAAGAAGATATCTTTGTATTAGCCATTAATATGATAATATCAAATAATTGCCCAAATGGGACTTGACCCTGCTTCCTCTTCTTTGTCAACACCATTGCCTTGTCTCAGGGTCTATGGCATTCTACTCAGTTTGTCTCTTGCCTTGATCCAGTCCATTCTGCAAGACACAGTGAGTTTCACTCCTCAAGCATAGCTGGTTGCTTTACTCCAGGTTTAAGGAATTATACCGTCTGGAGAACCTCAAGGCAGGTTCCTCTACTACAACCTTTACATGAAAACCCCCAGCCTGCTTTTCTGACTAGCTTCCTCTACACTCCCCTCTCCTACATACCAGCTCTCAAACTTAAGCTATGCAAGGCACTCACCATTCCTCGCTTGAGCCCTGCTTACTCGCTTGAGTCCTGCCTAGGCTTTTCCTGTCAACTTCCCTTGCCTGCCTTTTGAAATCTTGCCCTCTCTGGATGGCCCCATGACTAATTATGCATGAGGCCAGGGGGAGATGGATACTTGAAATGTAATAAAAATGAAGTCTACTTAGGATTGTAAAATCTACATCACTGGTCATACTGGCAACCTGTGGTTTAATACATGTTTTCTGGAGGAAAAATGCATCCTAAAATTTAGGGATCCAGCATCCCTGGGTATCTCCTCCTTGATGAGAACCATCACCCACGCTGTTTTCCACTAAGTTTTCTCTCATTGAGAGCATCGCCTTCCTATCTTTCCAGAAATCATTTCTTCTGCCTGGCACCCATCGCTATGGTTTCAATGTGTCCCTCAAATTTCATGTGTTGAAAACTTAGTCTTCAAATTCACATGTTGATGGTATTTGAAGATGGGGTCTTTGGGAGGTTATTAGGATTAGATAAGGTCATCAGGGTGTGGCTCCCATGATGGGACTTGTGGCCTTATAAGAAGTGGAAGAGAGAACTGAGCTGACACGCTCTGTTGCCATGTGATTCATGTGAAGAAATCCTCACCAATATGCCTTTTGCTTCCTAGCAAAATCAGTAGAGTAAAGCTTAACAAAAGGTCTGGGTTGAAGTTGTGTAAAAGTTGGAATGAAAGCACATTGTAGAGGCCTTAGTTCCATGAATGGCATTGATAGACCCTGTAAGTCTCCTGGGATTACTTGCAGAATTATTTGAGGATGGAGTGTGTGTGTGTATGTGTGTGTATGTGAGTGTGGTGTGTGTGTGATCACCTTCCCTCCCTTACCCTCTATCTGCAGATTAATAGTAGAACTCAATGGATAAAGATACGTGTGTCAGACTAAGATAAGCCTAGGTGCAAATATGACATCTCCTGCTTATTAACTTTGTTACACAGGGCATGCTTCACCTCTGTTAGTTTGCATAAGACAAAAATACTTCTGATGTTTGTGTGTGAGGGGATTGAATGATGTAAATCATCATGATATAAATCATTATGTACAGAGACCCCTCAAGTGGGCTAAGGCACAAAGGCAGATTAGCCTCTCAGAGAGAGGGTGGTGGAGTGGTTAAGCTCATGGCTTCTGCATGTGGAAACCTGTATCTCATTTTCTTCATTTGCATAAGAATGAGAAAGCAATATAATCTATGTTATTGGGCTATTGCGATGGTGCCTATGAAGTATTTAAAGAATGCCTGACACATAGTAGGTATTATTGGAGCTTATAATTTGTATAGATAGGCAAACTAAAGACCAAGAGATTATGTGGCTTGCCCAGATTCACAATGCTTCTTAGAAATCTTCCAATTTTGGAAGTGAGAGAATAGCAGAAAGTTTAATTCTAAAACACTGCTCTCGTTTCCTCATCAAACTTAAGAAAAAGTTGTCTTATGCATAATAAACATTTCTACAGCACTATTGGATGCGAATAACATTATAAGAGCTTTACACATTGTTCATCCTTTCAACAAACCCATACGGTAGGCACTATTATTGACCCCCTTTTTCATCTGAGGAAATCAAAACACAAGGAAGTTAGACAACATTCTCAGGGGAACTTGTTAGAAAAGTGCAGGGTTAGTATTTGAACACAGGCTTCTCCCATAACCTTACTAAGTCCGGGCAGAAGAATAGTAGAAGACAATGAAGGAAGGCCAATGTAAGTGCCTAGGTGTGTCACATCGCCACAGACTTGAGAATGCATCGACAGAGCCTCAAAATCCTAAGCAGAAGGTCTCAGAGTGTGAGAAGTGTCTGACTCAATGCAGTTGTCCAATCATTGAGCATTTGCCTAATGTTTCCTCTTCAGCGAAGGCTTTTCTCTACCCTTCTTCCCCTACAGGGAATTTCTTTTTCCCTGTTGTATGTTCCCTTTGATCATTTATCCAGACTTTGCAGTAGCCCCTGAAGCACATTAAGTGAGTTGGATTACCTGCTCTCTATCTTATTTGTAAGTCCTTGAGGGTAGCAACTCTGTCTTATCCACCTTTGTAGTCTCTGGACCTAGCACAGTACCCGACAGAGAATGTAAGACCCTAATCCATTTTTACTGATTAAATACACAAATCCACAAAAGAAACATATGAGAGAGAGGAAGGGGTGGGTTCAGAGATCGTGATACGACTAGAGGAAAAAGCAGGATTGTGTCGTAATGAACTCGGCAGCCTAATGAAGCTGTCGTGTGACTCCTGTCCCAGCTGGATGTTGAAATGAAAGCTGACGTGAACCCGTGTTCTGCTAAGAATAACACCTACGAGATAGCAATGTTTGAAATAAGTCTGTCTCTGGAAAGGTTCCTGAGCCTTGTAATTTTACTTTTATAGTCATGGCCTCAGCGTGTTTGACTTTTCAAATCCCCTTCCCGAGATCCAAGGGTCTGTTTATAAAAACTGTATCTTAAACTCGTTCCTCTGTGAAGTGCAAGTGGGATTTGTACTCTTCTGTATAAACTGGTACCCTGGAGCGTCATTGCATTCTGCTCCTTGCAGGCTCTCTCTATTTAATGCAATGGGAAAATAAAGCAAACACCAACATATAGAGCTGATCACAATGTCTCTCAGGAATTGGAGCCCTTGAAGGATAAAAATAACAGTAACAACAGTAATAATAATAGCCCAAAGCCTCTGTCATCCAAGAGCAAATGGGGGTTTAGTAGGAGAAATTGATTTAGTATGAGGGGGAAATAGAACAGTTTAAGTGCAAAATTCTAGGCAGGTGACAGGAGCCAGAGACATTGGAAACAGGATTGAAAAACAAAGCAGCATGTTACAACACAAAATGAGAGGATTCAGGACCTATTTCAGGATTTAAGAAGGGCTACTAGAACATCAAGTTTATTGACCTCCAGTGTGGTCCGGGTAAGATACTTAGGACCAGATCAGAGCCCTGTTACCACAAATACCAAATGGTGGCTTTGTAAGGTGTCACCTGGCTAAACTTTCATTCTCCAGAATTCCTTTTCTAACATGGTTCTGATTAGTGTGGACCACCATAGAGATTCTTGTGCAGTAGGGTGCCAATATCATTTTGTAGAAGACACAGATGTCACTTACCTGTGTTGGACCATCAGCTTCTCCAGCTTCCCCTGCTCCTTCCCCAGCTTCTCCATCTCCTGGGCCAGGACCGTATGCTTATCTCCATGACCAAAGGTGTCACCATCTTCTATACACCTGATTCTTCAAGGTCAGAGGTAGCAAGAATTTACACACATTTCAGCCCATCCTAATGCATTCTGGTTTGTGCTTATGGCTTCCACCTTGTCCTTGTTTCCTCTACTTCAATCCATTTTTTCCTCCCTAACATCTCCCTGCTCAGCTTCAAGGAGCAGCATTTGATGCAAAGACAGTAGCCTTACAGAAACTCCTTCACCAACCCTACAACTTGGCAAGATCAACCCCCTACAATAAATCCCTTATTATATACATATGCAGACTGCTTATGATTCTGCTTTTCTGACTGGACACTGCTGGATAGTCACATCTTTGGATCTTTGGCAGAATAGAGAGATCATAAGCTTTGAACCACAGAAATAGACCTGAGTTCAAATTTCACGCTTGTCACTGTTTGTTTCCAACCTTCTGTGTGTATTATTTATCTTAATGACCCCACAGTTTCTTATCAGTCACATGGGGATAATGACAACTTTATGGGTGTGTTATAAGGATTAAATAAAATAAATATGCAACGCACCTAGTCTATGGTAGGGTATCCATTATGTTGGACGTTCCCTGTTGACTTAGGGTCTTTTCCCCCAGTCCTCTCTGAAATTAGCTTTATTAGGACAAATGGTACCGACATGTGCTCCTTTGTGATGAGTGGTCACAGACGCCCACTTCCGGAGAGAACGAAGATGAGGCTGGTTTGACTCAGGCCGTGTTCGCTTCCTCCGAAGTGAGTCACTGCAGACCATTTCCTCTTCACTGCAGGGGGATACATGCCTCACTCAGAGTGAGCTGAGCATATGTGGCATGGCTCCTAATCCTCAAACATTTCCATATGGCCCATCGGCTGTGGATTCCTCAGCTCTGACTCTCTCACCCCTTCTTGCCTGTCTTGGTTATCAGAGTGCTGGGGGCCAAAGTTGCTGAAAAGAGCATGAAGAGCTTGCCAGGAAACTTCCTGAGTCTTTCACGGGCCCCTCGCTGAATTTACCAGAGACTTCTCAGTATTTAGACAGCCAGGGTATCCGTGACATTGTCATTGGACGCAGACAGCTTTCTTTAGCTTAGTGATGGGTGTTATCGGAGCTAGACTCCTGATGACAACGCCTTTGATCAAACTCTCTCTTATGTTTATTTAGCAAGGCAGAAGTTATAGAGGAGTCCAGAGAATAGCTAAGTACCCAACCTTAGTGGGTTAATTCACCGCAGAGACAAGAGGAAATAATAAAAGCATTGGTTTGAGAATGAAAGGATAGAAATTCCAGTCTGTATCACTTATATAACTAAGGGGGCTGAAGAAAGCATCTAAGTCTCAGTTGTCTCCTCTGTGGCTATTTGAAGGTTCATCAGCATGAGGCAGTAAAAAGAGGAGTGGAATCAAACAATAAATACATTTGAATGTTTATTATGTGTCAAGTACTTCTCAAATTCTATAGAATAAAGGAAGATATGATTTCTACCTTCAGGACAAGACTAAGAATTGAATATCTAAAAAGTTATTACTGAATATTAAGACAATAACAGAAAAAGTGTCAACACCACAACGTGATTATTCACCATGCAATTTGTAATTAAAAAAAGAGTATGGGCCAAGAGAAATCAAATAAATTGGAAGGAAAAGCAAGGAAACTATGAACCAGTTTGTTTATGACTAAGGAGATATTCTTGTTCTTGTTGAAGTACACAATTTGTATAGGCAAAGGAAAAATGAGAACCATGTACAGAATTACATTCCAGTTTAATAAGAATTAAACTAGACTACTAGTCAAGGACAAGACTCTAGACATCTGAAATCCTCAGTTTTCTTATCAACCACATGGAGTTATCCATTTAATCTTAGTGGGAATCAACCTGAATATTCAATTAGGTGATATTCCCTACTGCTTTGAACAGCACTGTGGAAATGAAAGTTACTGTTTATCAGCCAATTGGCTTTATTGAACACCAACAATAGGTATATAGAGACTTTGGCAAACAAAGTAAAAGAAGCCAAAATAATCATAGCTAAAGGATTTTCTTAAAAAGGTTAACAACCATGTGGGAAAACTATGACTTTTTTAGTCTAAAATCTATTTCAGCAGTAGTCCTTACAACGGTGGTGTGGAGAACCACTGTGTATCTACAGAATTGAAGCAAAACGACAGTTGTTAATCTGGCTTAAACTACCAAGGCATATGGGATTGAAGGATTTCAACTCATATGCCTACCCCCTAATCTCTGGAAGAGTGCAACACTGAAAATTTATGCAAGGAGAAGAACATGTGTGAAAATGTTCACTACAGTCTCTTTTCTCACAAAGCCAAACACTTGATGTCTTTTTTTTTTTTTTGCAAGTTTGCAAAACAACAAAAAGGCTTCTTAGGCTGTTGGGGACAGATTGTCCCTTTGGCCCAAGTGGAAGGGGTGGTGAGGAGCTAACTGCTGAGTAAGAAGCATGTCTGAAGCACAGGCATGATATTTTCCTTTTAACTTTAGTGGTTGGAATAGGATGACTGAGGCTTTTTATAGAATTGTTGTTTTGGATCTGCAAATCTGTTTCCAATCAAGCGAGATCTTTGTCTCTTGCAGGGCAATATTTCAAAAAGCAAAATGTGTATGGTTGACCTAGCTGTGAGCATCTCAGCAACCTCCTCTTCATGGAGTCTTTATTGGATGAGGAGTCTGACTCTCCCAAAGGTGACAGGCATATCATGCAACTTGTCAAGAAACTGACTTTTGACATTTGAGAGCACAGCAAGATGTTGCAGGTTGTATTCATGTCCTGGTCAATGGGCACAAGTAACACAGTATTGCAATCATCATGCTAATCCCTTAATTTAGAAAAGAGTTAGTGCTTAAAAAGAGCTTCCAGGTTCATTATCTTAATGAGATTTTTCCCATTTCTCTCTTCACCTAACACTACCTGGTAGCATTTCCCAGGACTGAGTTCCCTGTTGGTTTTCTGTGGAGGGTAGGGGAAGTTCTTGGTCATTTTCTTCTTCTACAATGCCTCATGTTTGTTTTTCAAACTGAATATGCTTTGCACAGTAGTTCCCAAAGCGCTTTTGATTCCCCAATACAACTTGCAGATTAGGCAGGGCAAGAAATATTATCACTGAAGTAACTGAGACCAAGAGGGGCAGCAAACCTTGTCTAAAGACCAGTCCCTCCCCCATCATTTCCTTCTTCTCTCCCTCCTGTGAAAATGGATGAAGAGTCCTTGCTCCAAATGGGACCGCTTCTAGACTTCTGAACTGGATATTATGCCATGTTGTCTACAGAAGGCCTTTGCCTTTGTGGTTTCACTTATCTTCTCTCCTTGTATTTTTATCTTATTTCCTTCTCTAGGGTATAATTCCCATGACAACACAGTATCATTCAAGACATCACCCCTTTTCACAAAATACTCATGTATACTTGTGGTTTTCGTTTCTTCTCCTCTTTTCTTTTACACTCATTGTTAGGTTTTCATTACCTACATTTATTTCATTCACTCTTGTCAAAGGAGGCAATGACTTCTGTATCTCTAGGCTCAGTGGCCGTTTCTCAGTCCGTACCTTCGTTGCCAGGTGAGACTGGGCTTCCAGTATTCTGTGCAATTCCTCATCCCTTTCTGCAGCATGGCCAGTCTTTTTTGTTGTGTTCTTCTAATTTTCTCAGTTTCTAAGCATGGAAGGACTCCCATATTGTTGGTGGCTCTCTCACTGTACTGCTGCACTGTGCTCTCATTATACTCTGGCCTTTACTTGTTACTTACTTTGGGATCACCCGTCTCTCTGTTTTTCTCTGTTTTGAAGAATCTGTTTTTCAGATTATTCAAAACTTTCCAGAGTTTCCTCTCACAGCTTTTAAGAGATCTTCCTCCTCTGGGCCCCTCCTTTTACCCTTCCTTCCACCATTGCATTGATCAAATAGTTTTAGTCATCTGTTTCCTTTCGATTTCTCCCATCAGACTGAATGCTCTTTGAGGTCAGGGACTATATTATATCACTCTGTTATTTCTCGTCTTTTAGAATAATGTTCAGTACACAGTGAGCTCGCAGTGAACGTTGAACTGGTGAATTGAAAACATGAGAATATTTTAAATAAGAACTGACTAATACTGCTACACCTTTGGGTCAGTTCAGCATGACTTGTTACAGCTAATGTAGAGTAAGTCATAATCACCAGGGCATTCATGTTAGACAATCATCTCTCAGAACATAATCGCATTATTCTGAGCAAAAATTAAATAAGATTTCCCTTTAGAATGGAAAATTGTCATAAATATGTCTTTGATCCTGCATAGTCTAATTTCCCCAATTTAATTTTCCTTAGATCTTACTACACTTATGATCTTCATTGTGAAAAATAAATTTGTAAATTATATTCCAAAAGACAGCCAATGGCTGCCTTGGAATTCAGTTTTATCAAGACAAAAGTAGATTTAACAAAAGATTAGAGATATTCCTCTTAGTCTTCTGCTATGGTTTGAATGCGTTCCCCATATTTTTTGTGGAAAACTTAATTCTCAAATTTATATAAGGATGGTATTTGAAGGTGGAGCCTTTAGGAAGCAATTAGGATTAGAAGAGGTCATCAGGGTGTGGCCTCTATGATGGGATTAGTGGTTTTATAAGGAGAGAAAAAGAGACTTGAGTTAGCATGCTTGTTCTAGTCTCATTATGCATTGCTTCCCACCATGACCTGAAGTAACAAGATCCTCACCAGATGCCAGTGCTATGCTCTTGGAGTTCCCAGCCTCTAGAACCACAGGCAAAATAAGCACTTATTCTTTATACATTTCCCAGTCTGTGGTATTCTGTTATAGCAACAGAAAATTGACTATAACCCTTTCTCTGACCAAATATTTTTTAGAATGTTTTGTCAGATGAAAATAGAAATTGGGCAACCCCTTCAGGTTGCCTCCCACTGTGGGATCTTTTCTATTCTCTCGATAAATCCTGCTTTCTCACTTTAAAAAATTTTAAATTAAATTAAAAACTTTTTTTAAAAAATAGAAATTAACACCAGCATTCCATTATTTTATATTGCTAGATAGTCATATAAATAAGATTGTCTTAATCAATTGTTTAGCAAATTATATTTGTTTATTCCATGCTCTGACCCCATTTTCTCAGCTAATACTTTGGCTTTCTTTATTAATTTTTGATGCCAAAGTCAGTTCATATAATATTAAAAACAGCTACCTGGAAAAGAAGGTAGATGTCAGCTAATAAGGGGGCAAAGATTCTGCAGTCAAAGGTGGACAGTCAAGGAGAGGAGCTTATTTCTGGCAAGGTGTGTCACAGCCTCCAAATGCACAGTCAAGCCCAGAAATATAATGTTCCCCACAGGATTCAAATCACACTGGCAGTGGTGATGTTACTATAAAATTAAGTCATGTCTGGTTACTTTTATATTAGGGCAAAAATGATAATAGGAGAGTAATGACCAGTAATGATGTCAACAACAATAACAGTATCTTCATTTCTTAACTCACGTTTCTATAATGTGAAGGGTTTCTTATTTCATGAAGAATGAATTAAAGTAATTAAATTAATGAGTTAAAATAATTACATATCATAGTACTAGTGCAGCCTTTTTATATTGCTGAATAAGATATTCAGTAAAAAGAGGAACATTCTTTTTATGAGGAATATAGATTTTACAAGTGTTTAAAGTTGGGTACAAAGAGCAGAGATGACAATGATAGCATCGAACTTAGGCAAAATAGGCATCTTCCTGGTAAGGCAGTAGTTCTCAACCATTTTATGCCCTAGGAGCACTGGACAGGGTCTAAAGCATTCACAACTTGCAGAAGGGAGAATCTGGTGAATAGTGGTCAATAATACTGCTAAATGCCCTACAATACACTGGACAGTCTCCACAACAAAGAACACCTGACCCAAATGTTAATAGTGTTGAAATGAGAAACTTTTCTTAAAAGGTAGACTCAGCTGCAATTCTGTCTCCTACGCTTAATAACTATTTGGTTTTGAAAAATTGTTCTTGCTTACCTGTGGGTGCCTCAATTTCCTCATGTATAAATGAAAATAGTATCTCCCTCATGAAGTTTAATCAACTTGTTTTCAACAGAATTAAAAAAGGTAATTTATGAAAAGTTTTTTCCCATCATGTCATCCATGTATAACATGCATATATTTTAAAGGAGCTTATACACGATTACTAGAATATTATAGCTGAAATTAAAGATTAATCCCATCTTCTACCCCATAAAGAAAGTTTATTTACCAATAGCAACTCTGATAGGTGGTTATTTACCTTGTTGTCTGATTCTCCTGAAAGCTAAAAAACCATTTTAGATAGCTCTAATTGTTAGATATTGTTCTCTAATATTATTTCTTAACTGTCTACTGAAATCTGAGTTTATTTGTTTTAGGGGTTTTCTCCGGAACTAAATGCCACAAGTCCCACTGCTTTTTCACACGGCAACCCATCAAACACCAGCAAGCTACATGACCTGAGAAAAGAAAGAAGTTTCTGACATCATCTGTAATATGGGGATGAAAATACTTATCTTAAATATTTATTATAGTAATGTCATGAGATGATGAAGGTTGCAAGATCTAACATGATAATTCACAATTTGAAGACTTAGAAGTATTTGTTTCCTTCTTTCTTCCTTCCCTCCTGTTCAAATTCAAATTTAATGTCAACTATACAAAGAAAGCCCAGTTTCTAAGAACAATTGAAGCACACAACACATGTAATCTTTTTCTCTGTTTTCAATAGGTGCCCTTGAATCAAGTCAAATCACAAGATCTGGCTAAAGCAAATCCACAGCAATTTCCTTTTCTTCCTCTTCTTTTTTGTCTTGGAAATTACCTATGAATCACTTCCATCTAGTCCATCCATCCCAGTGACTGAGCCTAACACCCCATTTCCATCTTTGACTCTTACTCTCTTCTTCCTCCATTAAATATAGTTATTCAATATAGCTTCAATCCAACTACTCATTTTTATCTATAATGCCACTTCTTTAATGGAGGCCACCAAAATTTATCCCCTGACTGATCGCAAATGTAATCAACTACTTTCCTTACTTGTTTCATGCTTTCTAACTCTTTTTAAAATAGGAACTTGTAATTATTTATTAACTATGCCTACGCAAAATGCAAAATGCTTTATATATACTCTTTGTTGATAAGAAAGTCTGCCTTGCATCATTTATGGTGAATTTTAATTAAGAAATAATTCATACCTAGATCTATAAAAAAGCAACTTAACTTCCAAATTTAGAAAGAAGAATGTTTTTTGAATTGTCCAGGTTCTTGAAATTATTATTATTATTTGTTTTGCCATTCTCATCCAAGTTGCCTTCTGATTTAATGTGGTTCCTTGTGACCCATCATGTCAGCGAGATAATCTGTGGGTGCAAATGAGTTTGCATCAAGTCCTCTGAATCTTCCATGTAGTGAGAAATACCCATGTTTTACAATTGCAGTTCAAGTACAAGCATTTTGATACATACTTCCTGTCCACATCATCAATGTTTTTGCTATTGTGAACAGTGCTGCAATAAACATACATGTGCAGGTATCTTTTTTATAGAGTGATTTGAGTTCCTCCAGGTATATTCTAGTAGAGGGATTGTGGGGTCATATGGAAGGTCGATTTTTAGAGCTTTTAGGAATTGCCAAACTGTTTTCCACAGAGGCTGTACTAGTTTACACTCCCACCAATAGTGTAAAAGTATCCCCTTTACCCCGCATCCTCTCCAGCATCTGTTGTTTTTTGAGTTACTGATGATTTTTGAGATGTGTTGTTGGTTCCGGTTTACCAGAATCTTGTTGAGAATTTTAGCATCTATGTTCATCAAAGGATATTGACCTGTAGTTCTCTTTCTTTGTTGGATCTTTACCTCGTTTGGTTATCAATGTGATGTTAGCTTCATAAAGTGATTGGGGAGAGTTCTATCTTTCTTGATTGCCTGGAATACTTTCAATAGTACTGGTATCAGTTCCTCCTTGTATGTTCTGTAGAATTCTGCAGGGCTTTTTTTTTGTAGGTAGTTTTCTTATGACATAGTCCATTTCCTTGGTTGTTATTGGTCTATTTAGGATTCCAATTTCTTCTTATTTCAACCTGGGGAGGTTGTGTGATGCAAAAAAGTCTTCCATTTCCTTTAGGTTTTCGAGTTTGTTTCCATGCAGGTGTACATGGTAATCTCTGATAATCTTTTGTATTTCTATGGGGTCAGTTGTGACTTGATCTTTTGCATTTCTGATTGTGTTTATTTGGACCTTTTTTCTCTTTTTCTTGGTCAGTCTAGCTAGGGGTCCATCAATCTTGTTTATCCCTTCAAAAAACCAGTCTTTGGTTTCAATGATTTTTTTGTATTACGTTTTTGTTTTCTATGTCCTGAATATTGGTTTTTATTTTGATGATCTGAATTCTTCTGCTGAAGTCAGGGTTTTGGTGGTCTTGCTTTTACAGCTTCCTTATTTGATTTGTTAGGTTGATAACTTTTGATCTTTCCATTTTCTTCATGTGTGTTTGTAGACATATGAATTCCCCTCTTAGGACTGCTTTCATGGCATCCCAGAGATTTTGTTAAGATGTTTCTTTGTTTTCATTTGTTTTCAGGTATCTTTTAATCTCTGTTTTGATTTCCATGTTGACCCAGGAGTTGTTTAGCACCATGTTGTTTAGTATCCATGTCTTTGTGGGTTTTGAGAGAACTTTGTTGGTGTTGATATTTAATTTTATTTAACTGTGGTCTGAGAAGGTGTTTGACAGAATTTAAATCTTATGGAATTTGCTCATACTTGATTTATAGCCAAGGATGTGATCGATCTTAGAGTACATTCCATGTGGCGATGAGTAGAATGTATATTCCTTGGTTGTTGGGTGGAGTGTTCTGTAGGTATCAATTAAGTCCATTTGGTCAAACCTCACACTGAGGTTCTGGATCTCCTTGGTGACTTTTTGTCTTGATGATCTGTCTAGGGCTGTGAGTGGGGTGTTTAAGTCCCCAGCTATGATAGTGTTAGAGTCAATATCTTTTTTCAGGCTATCTAGAACCTGCGTTATGAAAGTTAGTGCTCCTATGTTGAGTGCATATATGTTTAGAATAGATATTTCTTGTTGATGGATTTAACATTTTATCATAATGTAGTGACCTTCCATATCTTTTTACATTTTTGATAGCTTAGAGGGTATTTTTCTCTTATATTAAGATCGCAACTTCTGCTTTCTTTTGTGTTCTGTTAGCCTGAATTTTTTTTCCCCATCCACTTACTTTAAATCTGTGAGTGTCCTTTCCAGTGAGATGAGTCTCTTGGAGACAATATATTGTAGCCTCATGATATTTTATACAATTTGCAATTCTATGTCTTTTCAGTAGTGTATTTAGTCCATTCACCTTCAGGCTAATTATTGAGATGTGAGAGTTTGTCCCTGTCATGAGGTTCTTAGGTTGATTCATGTGTGTTTTTAATCTTTTTCCTGCATTCTTGTGAAGCTCATTGTCATTCTGTTTTTTTCCTTTCTTCTGAGTTTAATACTTTCTTAAGTGTTTCTTGAAGAGCTGGTCTGGAGGCAACATAAAGTCTTGGGAGTTGAATGTCTGAAAAGTATTTTAATTCTCCATCACTGATGAAACTTAGCTTAGCTGAGTAGGTAATTCTTTGTTGAAATTTTTTGTCTTTGAGAACATTGAAGATTGAGTTCCAAGATCCCCTAGGCTGAAGTATTTCTGTAGATAAGTCTGCTGCTATTCTAACTAGTCTTCCCCGGTAGGTCTTCCCTCTTGCTGCCTTTAGGATTTTTTTCTTTCATACCTACTTTGTGTAGGCAAATTACTAAGTGTCTAGAAGTTGGTTTTCTTTTTTATTGTCTTACAGGGGTCCTCTGAATCTCTTGTGTTTGAATGGTTGTGTATCTGATGAGACGAGGGAAGTTTTCTTGAATAATTTCATGGGATGCTTGTTTCAGGGTGGTCTCTGTCTCTCTGTCTTCCTCGGGGATTCCAATTAATCTTAGGTCCAGCCTTTTGAAATAATCGTTCATCTCTTAGAAACTTTGTTCTGTCTCTTTAAGCCTTTTTTCTATGTTTTTAACAGCTTGAGTTAGCTCCATATTTTGGTCTTCAAGCTTTGAGGTCTTTCTTCTGTTTGGTTAATTCTGCTTTCCATGCTTATCAGTTTGTTGTTTATTTCATTCACTGTATTATTTATTGCTGTTATCTCAGTTATCAGCACCTTCATTTTTTCTTCTTGTCTCCCCTCATTTTTATCTATTCTCCCTATTAATAGCTTGATATCTGTGTTTGTGACTTGAGATCAGTTATTCTGGGGGCTCTTCATTGCTTCAGTTCCAGAGACTGTATTCCCTGTAGGTGAACTCCCAGTGGTCTGTTTGAGACTCATATACTTCCTTTGGTTTTTTTTTTATTTGTGTAGGTTTTTCTCCCTCCCCCCTCTAGTCCTCTTCTTTAATTCTGTTGTTCAGTGATGGGGGAATAGCTTTATTTCTGTTTGCTCAATCTCCTATTCTTCCTAATGTAGATCCTTTGGTTTTGCTCAATTCTGAAACTGGACTGGGGCAGAGGCCTGTTCTTTTTTCAGTTTTGAGATAAAATTGAGGGGGGGATCTGTGATTCAAAAGCCATCTGCAGATCCCAGTATCTGCTGATGGATGTGTAGGCCCCCTGGAACCCACTTCCTACTGCCTTACAATCTGTCCAGGCAGTGGTGGTGTCTGTTTGCCTCCTGAAAGCAAAATGAGATAAGAGAAGGGAAAAGAATGGAGAAAGGAAAGAGAAAGATGAAAGGGTGTTTGAGAAAGAAAAAGAAGAGAGAAAACAGATGGGTATAGCCAACTAACATATAAAGAGAGAGACAAAGATAGTAAAAACAAAAAAGATGAAAATATACAGACAATCATACAAATAAACAAACAAAAACCCCCAGTCAGTGCACTCTTCCTAAAGAATTCCTATACATAAACAGAGAAACTAAGGAAAAAATAACAGAAACAAAGCAAGCACAAAAACGTAAACACAAACAGTAAGAAAGAAGAAAAGGACTAAAACTAAAACAAACAAACCAACAAAAACTCGCTTTCTGGCAGTTTCTGTGAGTCCAGGTTTCTTTCAGGTCCCCACCTTAGGGAGTGGCTTTGATCTCTAGTCCCTTCCCTCTGCTCTCAGTGCCGACTGATAGAGTTGCTCTCAGTGTGGGTCAGATGCCCCCATGGACTACTGTGGGAGTAGGATGGATCAGATCTGGACTTAACCTACTCACTGCTGCTGCGGTCAGATCTCCCACTCAGAACTGACATGTCTGTACCTATTTCTAGCGTGTGGGAAAGGCGTCCGTGTCCCTGAGTCTGATGAGCTAATAGTCTCTGGGTTCCAAGGTGGAGGCTAGGTGGAGCTGGGCAAGGCAATGCAAATCTTTGTTCTGTCTGGAACTGAGAAGATGGGCGACCATTCGCG
Source organism: Carlito syrichta (assembly GCF_000164805.1). NCBI lineage: Eukaryota > Metazoa > Chordata > Mammalia > Primates > Tarsiidae > Carlito > Carlito syrichta. The sequence goes on from NW_007249565.1 coordinate 264,564, forward strand.
TCCCATCACTGGCCACAGAGTTTTATTCCAGATTTCCACTGCCTGCCTTCTTGTGTCAGGTCTGTTGCTGCAGGTGACAACAAGGGCCAGGTGTGGTCTGAGGGGCAGCTGTTCTCTGCTGCCTCCTCTCAAGAGAATCCTGAGAATGGCAGACGTTCCTGCACACCTGGATTTCCAGTCTCAGGGTGGTGGGGGTTACAGTCACCTCCAGAGGAGCGCCCTGGGTACATGAACCCAAGTCTTCCCTCAGATGGACTTATACTCACCCACAGGCACACGCCCACTCATGCAGAGAGTCTTTCAGGACACTCGTGTTTGCAGAGACTCTCACAGTCTGATCTGTTCTGTCGCCATCTTGCCCGGTGGTCCATATTTATTTCTTAAACATCTCATTTATACTTGTTATTCATACCTGTAATTGCTTTAACATGTTCTTTCCCTATTATTGGGGTTCGCCTTGAAGAGAATTATTTATTGTCATGTTGTTATGTTTTTACATCTTTAGGAAGTTCTTGCACATTCCAAGACATATTTGGTTATTATCAGTGCACACATGAGTGAAAACATATGGCATTCAGTTTTTTGTTTCTGTGATAATTCATTTAGAATGATGGTCTCCAGCTACATCCATGTTTCCACAAAAGACATGATTTTGTTCTTCTTTAAAGCTGCATAGTATTCCATCATATGTATGAACCACATTTTCTTTATCTAGTTCACTTCTGATGGGTGTTTTGATGGTTCCACGTATTTGCTATTGTGAGCAGTGCTACAATAAACAAGTGCAGGTGTCTTTCAGTTGAGCTATTTTTTGTTCCTTTGGGTATACTCTCAGAAGCTGGATGCTGGGCCAAATTGTAGCACTATGTGTTGTTCTTTGGAAAATCTCCAAATTGCTTTCCACAAAAGTTGAACTAGCTTACATTTCCACCAATAGTGTTTGAGCATTCCCTTTTTCCCACATCCTCACCAACACCCATTGGTTTTTGATTTGTTAATGATACTCATCCTGACCAGTGTGAGATGATATCTTATTATAACTTTTATTTGTATTTCTTTGATTAGTGAGGCTGAACATTTTTTGTGTTTGTTGGTTTCTCATGTGTCATCCCTGCAGAGGTGCCTGTTCATGACTTTTGCTCACTTTTTAATAGGGTTATTTATTACTGTAGTTGTTTTGTGTTAATTTGAGTTCCTTATAGATCCTAGACGTTAGGCCCTTATCAGATGCCTAGCTTGCAAATATATTTTTTCCATTCTGTGGGTTGTCTCTTTATTCTGTAATGATTTCTTGTGCTGTGCAAAAACTTTTTAACTTAATAGGGTCCCATCTGTCAATTTTAGATTTTGCTGCATTTGCTTTTTTGGACTTGGTCATTAATTCATAGTGTAGGCTGATGTTTAAAAAGGTGTTCCCTAGGTTTTCTTCTAAGATTTTTATAGTTTGAGGTTTCACATTTAAGTCCTTGATCCATTTTGAGTTAATTTTTGTGCATAGTGATAAGTAGAGATCCAGTATTATTTGTCTGCAAGTGCTTACCCAGTTTTCCCAGCTCATTTGCTAAATAGATGTTCTTTATACCAATGTTTGTTTTTGCCAGATTTCTCAAAGATTAATTGATTGAAGATATGTGGCTTTATTTCTGGGTTCACTATCTTGTTCCATTGGTCCTTGTTTCTATTTTTGTACCAGCATCATGCTGTTTTGCTAACTGTAGACTTGTAGTAGTGTTTGAAGTCTGTAAATGTGTTGCCATCAACTTTGTTCTTCTTACTGAGGATAGCTTTGTTTGGATTCTTTTTGCTTCCATATGAACTTAAGTATTGTCTTTCTTATGTCTGTGAAAAATGTGACTGGTAGTTTGTGATGGATGGTTTTGAATCTGTAGATTTGTTTGGGTAGAATGGACATCTTGAAAATATTGATTCTTCTAATCCATGAGCATGGTATGTTCTTCCATTTGTTTGTGTCGTCTTTGATTTCTTTGAGCTGTGTTCCGTGGCCCCCAGTGTAAAAATCTTTTACCTCTTATGTTAGATGAATATAGGTATTTAATTTTTTAGGGTTATTTTGAATGTTATTGTGTTTTTGATTTTGTTCCTGGAGCTTGCTTATTGTTGCTGTAGAGAAATGCAATTAATTTTGCCCATTGATTTTTTTTTATCTTGATACTTTACTGAAGTCATTTATTAGTACAAGGACATGTTTGGTACACTCTTTAGGGTTTTGTGGGTATAAATTCACACCATCTGCAAAGAGGGATAGTTTAACTTCCGATTTTCCTATTTTGGTACCTATAATTTCTTTCTCCTTCCTGATTGCTGTGTCTAGAACTTCTAATACTATGTCAAATAGGCATGGTGAAAGTGGACATCTTCATCTTGTTCTCCTTTTTAGGGGGTCTGCTTCTAGTTTCTGCTTGTTGAATATGATTTTCACTTCAAAGTTGTCACGGATGGCCCTTATTATTGTGAGAAGTGTTCTTTTGATGCCTAGGTGTTGGAGAGTTTTTTTATCAAGAAGGAATTTTGAATTTTATCAAAAGACTTTTCTGTGTCTGTTAAGGTACTATTGTGGTTCTTGATTTTACATCTGTTTATGTGGTAGATTACTATTATTGATTTGGACATGTTGAACCTGCTTTACATCCTAGGAGTAAAGCTCATCTAGTCCTAATAAACAAAACTTGTAATGTACAGTTGTATGAAATTTGTTAGTCTCTTGCTGAGAATTTTTGCACCTATATTTATCAGGGAAAATGACCTGTTGCTTTCTTTACTTGTTGGGTCTTTGTCATTTTAGGGTATCAGAATGATATTGGTTCCATAGAATGTGCTAGGAAGGATTCATTCTCAATTTCTGGGAATACTTTCGGTAGGATTGGTATTAAATTTCTTAGATTTCTGGTAGAGTTCAACTGGGAATCCATCTGGCTCAGGTGAATTATTGAATCAATTTCTTGGATTATTATTGGTCTCTTTAGGGTTTCATTTATTCCTCTCTCAATCTTAGGAAGTTGCATGGTGCCAGGAATTTATCCATTTTTCTCTAGATTTCCTAGTTTACTCTCATACGAATGTTCTTAATAGTTTCTGATCATCTTTTTTATATCTTCAGGATTTGTTATAATATCACCTTTATCATTTCTAATTGTGTTTATCTGAATTATCTGTTTTTTGCTGTTAATCTGGCTAGGTGTCTGTCAATTTTATTTATCCTTTCAAAGTACCAGCTTTTTCACTAGTTGGTATTTTGTGCAATTTTTTGAGGGGTCTCTATTTCATTTATCTTTAATTTTTAAAAAATAATTTCTAGTCTTCTAGTACTTTTGGAAATTGGAGTATCCTTGTCTTTCCAACTCTCCCAAGTGCAATGTTTGACTATTTACTTGAGATCCCGCTATTTTATTGATGTGTGTATGATATGTTACAAGCTTCCGTCTCAGCTTCTCTTTCATGGTATCCCAAAGGTTTTGGTATGTTGTGTCTTAGTTTTTGTTTGTTTCCAGAAATCTTAGTTTTTCTGTCTTAATTTTTGTGTTAACTCAAAAGTCATTCAGAAGCACATTGTTTAATTTCCATGTATTTGTGTGTTTTGGAGGATTCTTGTTGGTAATGCTATTTATTTTTATTCCTCTGTGGTCTGAGAAGATGCTTGGTATGATTTCAACCTTTTAAAATTTGTTCAGGCTTGATTTATGTCTGAGTATGTGGTCAATCTCAAAGTATATTCTGTGTGCTGATGAGAAGAATGTATAATATATTCCGTGTGTTTTTGGTGAAGTGTTCTGTAGATTTCTATTAGATCTAATTTGTCTGGTTTGTAAGTTTCCAGATTTGCTGGTAATTTTTCTGCCTTGATGATCCATCTAAAACTGTTAAAGTGATGTTGAAGTTTTCTGCTATTATTGTATGGCTACCTATGGCTCTCTTAGATTAATTACCAATTGTTTTATAAATCTGGGTGCTCCTATATTGGGTGCAGAAACACCAAAATGGATGTTTCACGTTGGTGAATTGAGTACTTTACCATTACGAAGTGCCCTTTATTTCTCTTTTTAACTTTTATTAGTTTAAAGTCTGTTTTTTCCCTTTTTTTCTCATATAAGAATAACTACTCCTGCTCTTTTTTGTTTTCAATTTTCCTAGGAGATCTTTCTCTAGGTTTTTTCCTGAGGCTGTGTGCTCATTTGCAGTGAGATGGGTTTCCTGAAGGCAGCAGAAAGTTGGATGATGTTTTTTAATCTAATTTTCCACTCTGTGCCTTTTAAGTAATGTCTTCAGTTCATTCACATTTAAATTAATTATTAATAAGTAGAGCTTTTTCTCTACAATATTGTTATTAAATACCTGCATTGAGTTGCATGCTTTGTAGTTGATTTGTATGATGTGTACACTCTGTGCTTACCTATGCTTTTGCAATGGGTATAGCCATTCTTTCATTTCTGTCCTTAAGCGTCTCCTGAAAGGCTGATCTGGAAGTGATATATTTTCTTAGGGATTGCATGTTTGGAAAGGGTTTTAATTCTCCTTAAAAAGTGAAGGTTAGTTGGGCTCGGTGGCTCAGCCTGTAATCCCAGCACTTTGGGAGGCTGAGGTGAGTGGATTGCATGATCCCGCAGGTTCGAGACCCGCCTGGGCAACTTGGCAAGACCTCATCTCTACAATAAATCAAAAAACTAGCGTGGTAGCACGCGCCTGTAGTTCCAGCTACTTGAAAGGCTGAGGCTGAAGGATCTCCGGAGCCCAGCAGGCCACTGCACTCCAGTCTGGGCGACAGAGTGAGACTCCAACTCAAAAAATAAAAAAGAGGGGCAGCAGTGGCAGGAAGGATGGTGAACTGGGGGCAAATCATCTAGCACTGCTTCACCGAGCGAGTGTGACAAAGGCAGAGCAAGTCCTTTCCATGAGTTTGGGAACTTTCCCCTCCCTCTGTACAAGCACCAGGGGTTGTGGTTGACCAGAAGTTTTGTATCTCCTTCCTCAGCCTATGCAGCCCAAAAACAGGATTGGTGAGTGGTTGAGAGAAGCCCCATGGTTCTATTCTGGCACGGGAGTTTTGGGGACATGAAGTAGCCTCCTCCCATCTAGGTGATGTTCACACAGGAGCAGAAAAGAAGCCCTAGCCTTGATGGCAGAGACTCAGTGTTTCTCCTTGAGTGTGTAGGTGGCCAGGGCTGTGGCCATTATGCTGTGCGAGGCACGTGCTTCCTAGTTCCCACCCTACTCATAATGGCAGATCTCAAGGGCAAGCCACATTTGCAGCCCTGATCTAGAGCCTGAATGGGCTCTGATGCCCCTGGAGAAATGTCCCCAGTGTGGATGCATTGCCCCTGATGTGTGTTGGAGAGTAAGGTAGGGAGGAATGCCCATGAAGTGTAGATCACCACTACAGGGTGTGACTCACAGAGCCTCTCTGTGAGGGATTTGATAGCCACCAGCAGGGAGCTCACTAGGAATTGGAGATTCCTGGGCTCCACTTAGATCCAACTGGTTACTCTCCTGGTTCTAGCCAGCACTCTGTACCTGGCTGGTGTAGGAGAGGGAAAGGGGAAGAGCCTGGAATGTCTTTCTCTTGTCTAGGGTAGCAGAAGCTCACAAGGCATGTGTGAAAGTTCTCCCATTCACTCACTGCTTCCTTCTTCAAGAGTGCTCTAACTGTCTCATTTCAGGGTTGCTTCTGGAGTGGCTGGGGCCTGGAGCTGTTCATTCTCTGTGACCTCAGGTGACAGTTCAATAAACCTCAACTTGTGTTTCAAGGCAGACCTTCAAAGCACCAGGTTCACTCCCCTTTTAGACTCCTTTGCTGATGGCAGCAGTTGTCTGATGTCTCCAGTCAGTCATCTTGCAGGGTTCAATATTTCTTAATAATTTTGATCAATCTGCTGAGAGTAAACAAAAACAAAATGCACCATCTGCATCTGGCTTTAAATTACACGGTTACTAGGAAAAAAAGGTCTGTTCTTTTCAGCAGGGTGCCCCTCTTTGGCGTCATCTCATTGCTTGGTTCGTATGCAATCTGCTTTCAATTTTTTTGAAGTTTTAGGTCCTTAATAAGTATAGATCTAGTTAACATAGTGCTTTTTTCATACTCAGCAATTTTTAAAAATATCTTGGCTTGCTTTTCCATATGTAACCAAGAATGAGTGTCTCTACAATCATAGAGCCAATGGTTCATAAATCCCAGAGTGCACTCTTGATAAAGCTCCTGTCTTCCATTTAGAGTTACCCTGATCAAGGCAGAGGTATCCCAGTGGTCATGATAAACCGGAATGGAAGATGTCTCCTAAGTTTCTTTCCTTGAAAGGTTCTCCATTAGAAACACGTTTTAATATTTTCTATCCTCTTTATAAAAACTATTACTGTCTATGACTAAAATGCTAGTAGAATGTATGCCTAGAATGTTTTTTTTAAGAGACTGCTCTGAAAATCAAGAAAAACTAGCTGCAATGGTCAGGAAATTGCATATTCTTCTGATGTTGAGATATCCAAGTCATTGATCATCTGTGCCCTGACTATATCCCATTTTTTTCTTACCATATTTCTTATTTTACTTTTTTAAATATCTGCCACCATGTGTCTATTGCTTGGGTTTCCTCTCCACTTTCTATAGCCTCGTGTCCTAAAAACGAGAGTGTACCTTTTTTACTAAACGGAAGTGGTATGGCCAATCACCATGGGAAAAAAAAGTCAGATATATAAAAAATTGTAATCACTGAATATTTTTCAGGTTTTGATAGTAAGAGAAGTATAGTGTGGTTAGACAGGTACACTGTACTAAAAAAAAAAGTAAAGAATTTAAAATCATATCCCAGTTCTACTTTAGAGATGTCAATTATCTGAATCTCAATTGTTCCCTCTGAAAAGAAGGGAGAATACTATCCAGTTCTTAATATTGCTGTGGAGACGGGAGGTAATTTATGCAGTAAAAAATATTTGCTAGGTGATTTTTAGATTGCAAGCACTGTGCTGTTAGACTCTGAGTATACAACAGAGGGCAGGCTGTCTTTGATAGGTCTCTGTCTTCATGAAGTTCACATTTTATTACGACAAGCACAGAAATAAATAAGCATTTGACCCATAAAATAATGCATTAGCAATTATATCATCTGTACTAAGCTTGAGACATAAGTCCCCTTGAATAATTGCTCTTATAATTTTTGAAATTACTTATTAAAAATATTTTGAAGTGTCAACAACTTGACCTTACTTTTATTTATGTCTACTGAATTACCTTAATTAAAACTGAGAATGTATCCATTGAGGTTTCTCCTGAAAGATATATCAATCAGTGGGGGCATAAAATAAGGCAATTATTGAATCTAGGAGAGAGGGAATGTGCTCTTTTGCTCTTGAGTGCTAAAAAGAGAAGTTAGAAAACATGATTTAGTCACAACTAATGACTGACTTGCTCCATGGAAATGGGTTTGAAGAAACTGAATACCATGATCATCTATTTAGCAATACGGTCCTTGGTCTTACAGATGGGCAACCAAGATAAACATTGGTGTCAGGAAAAGTTCTCAGTATATCTTAGAAGTCACAAGTATGAGGACTGATTATTTTTCACAGAAATAGAATTTCATGGAACAATAATTTAAACTTGCATCATATTTTCCTGTTAGTTATTTTGAATACGAACCTTCTCAAGTGCCCACGGAATTCATCAACCCACAATGACTGAGCCAATATAATGCCCCAGAGACTTTATGAGGCTGAAGATATGGTTTTTTTTAAAAAAGAGCTCATCCCTGCCCTCAAGGTGCCCAGCGTATATGAGGAAGAAGGCACAGGAATCATTGCAATGTGACACAGTTACTTCTTCAGTGGGAATAGACTGCAAGTGTCCTGAAAGCTTTAGCACATCAATATCCCAGCATGGTATCTTAATATTTATTTTCTTTTCTGGGATTGGAGGAAAAAAGTCATCATATCCAGCTTGAAACTTATGGTTATACCACTTGTAATGCTCATTGTGATTTCTTTAAGCCTTGTAGTGATTGAATACATTCTTAGTCTAAGATTATAGCAGAGCTCTTTTTTTAAAATCAAATATAGTGTTAGAGGAAATTCTTAGTGAAGACTGTTTTTACTTTCACTCTTTCTGCCAAACGTGGGAAGCAATCAGCAACCCAAATCACTTCGAGGACATAATGAAGTTTCCTGCCAAGTATGCTATGGTTGTCTAACTACCATTTTCCTGAAGGGACCTTTGCAATTAGGGGCCCAGGGCTTTCTTTTTTTTTTCTTTCTTTCTTTTTTTTTTTTGAGTTGGAGTCTCACTCTGTCACCCAGACTGGAGTGCAGTGGCTGCTCCCGGCCACTGCAGCCTCGACCTGCTGGGATCCGGCGATCCTTTCACCTCAGCTTTCCAAGTAGCTGGAACTACAGGCGCGTGCTACCACCCCCGGCTAATCTTTTGATTTATTGTAGAGACGAGATCTCGCCAAGTTGCCTATGCGGGTCTCAAACCCACAGGCTCGGGCAATCCACTCACCTCGGCCTCCCAAAGCGTGGGATTCCAGGCCCTGAGCCACCGGGTCCGGCTGGGCTTTCAATACTATGCATATGTCAGACTCCTACATGCATACCTGCCACTCTCCCCTCTCTCCAGATGTCCAGGTTCAGCAGCCTACTTCACATATCTACCAGCCTCCCTAATGTACATATTAAAAATTACGCATTCAAAACAAAACTCCTGGTTCCCTGCCCTGCAAAATCATTCCTCCGTCTCACTTCCACACCCCAGAGAACAGAATCGCCATCTATTCAGGGTTGGAAACCAAAGCCTGAAGTTGGACTTCGTTCCTCTCTTTCCTGTTTGTCCCCGTGTAGTCAAATCAACAAGCCCTCTCCATTCATCTCACAACACATCTCAAATATGTCTGTTTTTCTCATACCTAATGTAGTGTCTAGTCCAAGCCATTATTCCATCCTTCCTAGACGACTGCTGTAGCCTCTCAGATGGAGTCTCTGTTTTCACACATGGCTCATTATAGTTTTCCACACATTTGCTTGAGTTACCTACTGAAAACATAACTAAGAAGAATGCTGGTCCTTACATTGCAGTTCAAGTCTACCAAACTTTTCCTAAGCTAGAAGATTTCTATCTGTTAACTAAAAGTCTATGGCATGGGGCAGAGAATACATTTTAGAATCAAAAACATCATTCATTTTTAGATCCTAAGTTTTTCTACACAACAATTGTGTGAATTTGAGCAAGTTACCTAACATCTTTAAGCCAAATTTGCCAGTCTGAAAAATGCAATTTAAAAAATTGCCTCCTTTTGTTAATCCACTCATTCTAAAAATGTTGAACTCCTAAGATGCTTCAGGTACTGTAATAAGTACTGGTATAAAAAGTAGATTAAGACAGATATATACCTGTCCTTATGCTGCTTAAAGTTTACAACTGCATACAATAAGTGCCAAACAGATTACAGGTACTCAATAAACAAGGGGTCCTTCTGTTTTTTCCCACTCTGGAAACCCTAGAGATCACCTGTCCCAGTCCTCCTTAAACACCTTCTGATTTTTAATTCAGGACTATTTTTACTTTATCATGGTACTGTATACTGATATCTATTGCAGTTTCATATTAGAAACAAAAAAGCTAAAAAATCATTTGCTCTACCAAAAAATCACTTGAGTAGGCTTCATAATGAAATTTAGGAAAAGGATGCAATTATTGTCCCCAAGGTGTGACACAACATTTTTGTAACCATACTAAGGCTGTCGATTTTTGAAATCCATGGTATACACAGCTTGCCACCTATCAGGAAGTAGATCGATTTAGCACAGGAAGCCGGAGTTATTTCTAGAAGGGAACTAGTTGACAGTCTTCATTCTTCTTTCTTAGATTTAGTGTTAAGAGGTGTGAGGAGGAAGAAGATGGCTATCAGAGAGGACAAGAGCAGTTTTAATAAAGATCCAAGATAGAGAGGAACAGCCCAGTAAAATTAACCTCAAAAAGTTTCATTGGTGCAGCAAAAACAAGGAACCAACCCTACTGCCCATCGAAAGTGGACTGGATAAAGAAAATGTGGTACATATACACAATGGAGTAGTACACAGCCATAAAGAAGAACACAATCATAGACTTTGCAGCAAACTGAATGGAGTTGGAGACCATCGTACTTAGGGTTCTATCACAAAAACAAAGAAGCTCATGTTCTCACTCATAAGTGGGACCTGAACATTAATTGCATTAGCACAAAGGAGGGATTGGCAGTCACTAGGGAAAGAGGGGAGGGAGAGGAGAAGAGGGAAGGGGAGGAGGAAGAAACATCTAATAACACAAAGGGTCCTTGGTCCCAAACCAAGGGAAGCGTGGGCCACTTGGAGGCCCAAACTTCACCTGCATGCAGCCTACTTGAAGTTAATCCTGACTTATACCCCACATTTCTATAATAAAATAAAACTATAAAAAAATTTCATTGGTGATCCATGATCAACTTAGAGGCCAAAGAACGTGAAGGAGCGTTTTAGCAGAACCTGTGGCTGATACAAGAAGTTGTCCTTCCACTCAGCCTCCCCATTAGACATGTTGTGTTTTGAGGAACCGTGGCTGAGTTCCATTAAATGCTGGCAGAAATCCAGGTGACTACAGCAGCAGTGAGAGTCAAGGCCTATTGCACTGTTCATGGCCAGTCTACAGTGGTGACAGACACCACGTGGCAGCAGGAAGCCATACAGGGAATGACGTGGCTCCATCAGACTTTGTGTTCCATTCCATGATCCGTTGAAGCAGAAATGAGCTCTATATCCAGCTGAGTTACATTCCAAGGATTTAAAGACAAAATGAAAGAATGATCTGAAATTTGAGGAAGAGATAAACAACTATATATAACTTCCTGCTAACAGGACATAAGCGGATTTCAAAAATATTTTAAGAAATTAGAATGGGAGTTGCATTTTCTTTTATTTCTTATTTTATTTTATTATTTTAAGTTGGGATCTCACTCTGTTACCAGTGGCACAATAACAGTTTACTGCAGCCTTGACCTCCTGGGCTCAGGCAATTCTTCTGCCTTGGCCTCCCAAGCATCTGGGATTACAGGCAGATGCCACCACACCCAGCTAATTTTTTTGTACAGACCAGGTCTTGCTGTGTTGCCCAGGTTGTTCTCAAACTCGTGAGTTCAACCAATCCTCCTATCCTAGTCTCCCAAGTTCTGGGGTTTAGAGGTGTGAATCCCTGAGCCCCTCAGGGACTATATTTCAACAATGTTTCTAGAGTAGGCAACCTTGCTTACTCTTTGGAAACGAATAGTCTCTGGCAAGAGTTGCAAAGGGCTTCAGTCATATATAGCACCCACTTGAGGTGGGAAGGTGCATGAGGAAGTGAGTGTGTACCTTGAGGTTTGTAAATACATGTGTAATGTTTCTGATAAAATACAAGAATTAGGTTTTAATTACAGCAACAGACTAGACATAGCCAGATGACACCTATGACCACAAACAGCAAGAATTTAGCCTGATAACAGGTAGACGGAGACCCTAAAAGCCTCCTCTTCATCTTGTGACAACCCATGAACTTAACTCAGGCCAATGGCTCCTGGGCACCAGGGGACACTCCGTTTCATGGGCAAACTGTCACTACAACAACTTGAGAAAGGCTGGTTGAAATCCCTTGAGGCACCAAACCAAGGAATTCTTTTGATACTTAGCCCCACGAACTCATGCCTTCATTCTTCAAAGGGAACCACAATTCAGTTCACAAAGAACCGGCTTTGTATTATCAACTGAGCCTATCTTCAGAGGCTATGCACCTAACTCGGAAATGATAGGATTTTCATTTGCACTAAACAAGAAAGTACGTGCACTCTTGAACAACATGGGTCTGCAAAAACAGGTCCACTTACCCATTTTCTTCTGCCTCTGCCATCCTTGAGACAAGGTCAAACCCTCTTCCTCCTCAGCCTCCTTAAAAGACCACAAGGATAAAGGACTTGAAGACAATCCAATTCTATGTAATAATGGTAAATATATTTTTATAGTTTTCTTAACAATTTCTTGTGTTATTTAACATTGTATCCTGGGCTTGCCTCCATGTTAAAAACAATTCTAGAAAACATTTTAACGACCACATAATAGCTATTTTGTTGTTAGGTTAAACTTTACATAACTGCGACTTAATCTTTGAACATATAGGTATTTATGTCTTCCCTATTATATATTGTAGAAATAAATACATTTTAATTTGTGTAAAGAAAACAATTTCTTTTCTCTAGCTTACTTTATTGTAAGACTACAACATATAATACATATAGCCTAAATATAAGTGATTTTGTTATTATTTTTGAGTCAGAGTTTCACTCCATAACCCAGACTGGAGTGCAGTGGCACGTTCACAGCCACTGCAGCCTCAACCTGCTGGGCTCAGATGATCCTTCCACCTCAGTCTTCCAAGTAGCTGGAACTACAGGCATGCACCACCACGCTTGGATAGTTTTTTTGATTTATTGTAGAGATAAGGTCTTGCCAAGTTACCCAGGCTGGTCTTGCACCAAGGGGCTCAGGCGATCCTCTCACCTCAGCTTCCCGAAGTGCTAAGATTATAGGCATGAGCCACCGCACCCAACCAATATTTGTGTTAATCAGCTGTCCATGTTATTAGTAAGGATCCTGGCCAAAGGTAGGCTATTAGTAGTTAAGTTTTGGAGGAGTTAAATGTTCTACATGGATTTGCAACTATGCAGGTTGTCAGTACCCCAACTCCTGCACTGTTCAAGCATCAACTGTATAACTGTACAGATTGATACACAAATCTTGAATTCACTGGTCCCATTTGGTAGAACTTTTTCTTGGATTCTTTGAGGAAGAAAGGAAACAGTGTAGGCAGTCTAGAAACAATTCTAACTCTGCCCCTTTACACCAATGGGTAAGTCACTTCCTTCCTTAGGGCCTTCATTTCCTCATCTGATAAACAGAAGTTGAGCAGGAAGCTTTAGAAGGCACCGGAAGTACTGCTCTGTACATGCAAGGCCACCGACCTGGCAGGATGGAGCTCTAAATTGGTCCAGACCAAGCTTCTTTCCTACCTGGGGTTCAGATCACTTGACAGCTTTTCAGTTCATTCTACCACACTGCGAACTTTCTTTTAGGAAGATTCTGTGCTTTAAACAGCTCTTGTTCTTCTTGAATCCCAATCTCTTAGCCATGTTTCACTTAAATAGCCACTTCCTTCTTCTTGGAGGCCCGAGGCCACTCTTCTTCATGTAGTAGCTTCATTTGATGTTTCAGCAATTGCATTCGTATTTCCAGTGGGTTACTTTACCCAACCTTTACTTCAGACCAAAAGTAGGGTTTCCTTGGAGGAAAGGTAGATTGACCTTTGCAGTAAGCTCTTTATAAAATAATTTCCTTTCCTCAATTCAACCATCTATACACTCAGGGATAAATGGGAATCGATGCCCACTAGGGATTAATAAACACATCCAGAAATTCATTCTGTAAACAATGATTCAACATCTTTTATGTACCGACACTGTGCCAAGGGAACTACATATATCTTATGGAATCCATTGAATTAAAAATATTAATTGAACTATAGAAAGGAATAGGCAGTAAGTGGGAAACTGCCGGGGGGTGGGATTGGCAGTTGAGGGAAACTGTTAGGGGAGGGAGGGGCATACCTCATCAACAAGGATACCTGCATAATCAATGCTTGTATACTTAACACTGAATTGTACCCCACATGTTTATAATAAAAAAATTAATTGAACATCTACTATGGATCTGGAAATTTAAGTCCTGCATTTCTGATATATTCTCCCAAATCTTTTCTTCATAATATTCTCCCTCTTTAAAAAAAATGATGTCAACTTTATCAAGATACAATTCACATTTTAGTATACAATTCAATAGACTTTGACCAATATATCCACCCCAATACAAATATAAAACATTTACCTCACCCATGGAAAATTTGCCATGCCCCTTTGCAATAACTCTCTTCTCTTCCTGGCTCAAGGTAGGCACTGATTGACCCACCATTTTAGATAGCTTTGCCTGTTCTAGAGTTTTATATAAATGGAATCATGCAGTAGTCTCTCTTGTTTGTCTGCTTTCCTTCACTCAACATAATGCTTTTGAGATTTATTCATGTTGTTTGCGTATACTATGTTTGTTTCCAATTATGACTAAACAACATTAATTGCAAGTATTCACCACAGTTAGTTTATCCATTCATATGCTGATAAATATTTGTGTTATTATAAATAAAGAAGCTATAAACATTCATGGACAAATCTTTGTGTGAATACAATGTTTTCATTTCACTCAAGAAAACACCTAAAAATGAAATTACCAGATCATGTACATGCATATGTTTTACTTTATGAGGAACTGTCACACTTTTTCAAATAGTTATACCATTTTATACTTCCAGAATTTTAGCTGTTCCATGTTTTCACCAGTACTTGATATTGTTAATCTTTTTAATTCTAGCTTTAATAGTGGATATTTAGTAGCACCACATTGTGGTTTTGATTTCCATTTTGTTGGTGACTAGTAATGTTGAGCATCTTTTGACAGGCTTATTGACCATGCCTCTATCTTCATATATTAACTGTCTGCCGAAATACTTTGACCCAATTTTACTGGCTATATATATTTTTTTAAGGTTCACAACTCAATTTATTTTTACACTTTCCATTTACTTTCCAGGAAAAGGAAATCACATTTCAATAACAACTTACATATAGAATTAAATTTTGTTTTAAAATGGGAGTCCTAGTTACAGTAATGTGTCATGAGAAATAATTGCATATTCAGGAGTTTGTGAAATGGGTGATTGCGAAAATTATGAAGAAAAGACATTTATAAAAATTATTATTTACAAAAAAGTGATAACTATGTTGTTTCTAATTCATAAGACAAGTCATGTTAAGATGATCTTATGATTATCTTCTACAAGTCAATACCACATTCGTGACACCATTCTCAGCAGAGAGATTTTCTGCAGTTGTGTGAGACCACAAGACTTGGTTTTCTTTTCTTTTTGTGACTTGAATTTTTATTGTTCAGTTGTGAGAGTTATTTATATATTCTGGATTCAAGACTTGTGCCAGATATATGTATTGAAAAAATTTTCTCTCATATAGTGATTTACTTTTTCAGTTCTTTAATGGTATATTTCAAAGAGCAGACATTTGCAAGGCTAGTAAAGTATAGTATATTATTCATATTTTTCCTCTACAGTTATTTTGGTACCAAAAAAGAAAACCCCTTAGTCTAGTCCCAGATTGTTACTATTGACTCCCATGTTTTATTCTAGAAGTTGTATACTTTTTTAGTTTTTACATGTAGGTCTATGATACATTTTGAGTTAATCTTTGTGTGTAATTATGAGATACAAGTCAAGTTTTACTTTTTTTCAATATAGATTGAAAAAATTGTTGGAAAGATTATATTTCCCTGTTGAATTACTGAGGTGCATTTTTGTAAAATCAACTGACCAAGTATGTAAGTGTCTGTTTCTGTATTCTCTGATTTGTTTTATTGTTCTATATGCTTATTCTTGCATCAATTATAAAACTTATTGATCTTGACTATTGCAACTTTAGAGTGAATATTGAAAAGAGGTAATTCTTTCGACATTGCTATTATTCAAGATCATGCTAACTATTTTAGGTTCTATGATTTTCAATATTAATTTTGAATCAGCACATCAATTCTTAGGATGAGGGGCATGTGACAACACAAAGGATAGGTGGTTCACTATCAGGGGAGTGAGGACCAGTTAGAAGCCCAAACCTCACCTGCATGCAGCTACTTACATAGTTACTCCTCACTTGTACTCCCACAAAGCAATAATAAAATAAAAGTCAGTAAAAAAATTAAAATAGGCTGCTGAAATTTTGATTGGGGTCATATTGAACCTAGATACCAATGAGGAAAGAAGTAAAATCTTGACATTATAAGTATTTCAATCCATGAGCATGGTATAACTCTCCATTGAGTTATGTCTTCCTTTTTTGTTCTCTCAGCACTGTTTTACAGCTTTCAGTACACAAGTGTTACATGTATTTTGTAAAACTTGTCCCTAAAAATTTTTAGGTTTTTGATGTTATTATAGAATTTAATATTAAAGTTTGATTTTTAATTTTTAATTGTTACATATAAGTATGCAAATGATTTTTGTATGCTTTTTTCCTGTTGTATAACCTTACTAGATTCAATTCACAAAGCTTTTTGTCCATTTCTCATAATTTGTATTTACATGGTCATGTTGTTCATGAAGGACAGTTTTACTTATTTATTTCCAATCTATGTACTATTTTGTTTCTTTTACATGCATTACTGCAATGACTAGGACCTCCTATTCATTGTTGGATAGAAGCAGTGGAAGCAGTGCCTTTCGTTTTCTGTAACTCTTAGAATTCAGATTTTTATCTCTCAGCTTGACCCTTTAATTTTTAAAAAAAGTATGTCTCTCCTATTTGTCTTTATTCTATTTTGGGATTCCCTCCTAAAATTTCCTGTCTCTCTTATTCCTCTTTTTGCTGTTGTTGTTGTTGCTTTGTCTAGAAGTTTTCCTCAAGTTTATCTAACAAATCTCCTACTGATTTTCTTTTTGGCTGTTGTGCTTTTAATTTTCAAGAACTCTTTTTAGTTTTCTAAAAGTCTCCTTTTGCAGAGTGTTCTGTTGTCATGGCAGCTCAAAGAATACTAACCCATCTTTGAGAACTTTCCCACTCCTTGTGTTCTCTCTTTGCTTTCCATTTTTTTCTTATTCTCTTGCTTTTCCTCTCCTTTTCCCCAATTCCTTCTCCTCATTCTTCTCTTTAGCCTTCTCCCTAGCCCCGCTCTATTGCTTGTTTTTATCTCCATTTTCCACGAGGGGTATTTCCTCAAATATCTGGCAATCCTTAGCTATTTCTTCACATATGAGAGTGAAACTTATAATCAAATACTCGAGGTTGATTGAAACTCACCGTGTATGGGAAATCTTATCAATGGATGGCCCCCTCTGTAAGGAGATTTGAATTGTTCTCTGTGTTGAGGGATTTTTACATGCCAATGTATATCTACGTTTTTGTTTTTGTTTCTGTTTTGGTCTGGCTAGATACCCCATAGAGGAATCTACCAACTCTTGATGGTTAAAGTCTATCTCCTACTGAAATGCTGCTACATTGTAGGGTATCTAGCTTACATTGTACGGTATCTAGACTTTGGGATGACTCTTTGTGCTCAGGTTGTTTCTCTAACACCCCTTTTGTCCGTAAGTCTTCTGGTGCAACCCCTCCAGAGATTATATCTCCATTATTCTGTGAGGTAGGAGAGATGCTGCTGCTTGTTGTGTGCAAGAAGAGAGGATATTTAAAGGTCTGGCGTCTTTTCATGACGTCTTTATGCAATCATTCGGAGGCAACTTTAAGAGTTTTCTGGTCCTTGGAACTTCTGACACTTTTTAGAGTTCCATGGGACAAACTAACTTGCTTTCTTGATCCTTGCATTACTCCTTTGGGTTCAGCATTGCAAACTATTGCTGAAGTTGTTTTTTTCTCCCCTTTGTCTTTGTAAATCTCTGCCTTTTAGAAAAATCCTTTCACTGGTCTTTTAAGTGGGGTTTGGAGAAACAGCAGAGATTAATGGTGGTGTTCAGTCATTCGGAAAGTCCAAGCATCTGTTAATCAATCAATTCATTAATTTTTTTTTAGTTGGAGTCTCACTCTATCACCCAGGCTGGAGTGCAGTGGTATACTCACGGCCACTGCAGTCTCGACCTGCTAGATTTAGGCAATTCTTCCACCTCAGTCTTTCAAGAAACTGGAACTACAGGAATGTACCACAATGCCCAGTTTTGGGTTTTTTTTAATTTACTTTAGAGATGACATCTTGCCATGTTGCTGGTCTTGAACCCCGGGGCACAGATAATCCTCTTGCCTCTACCTCCCAAAGTGCTGGGATTACAGGCTTGTGCCACCGAGCCCAGTTTATTTATTTGTTTTTGATATTTGGATGAGGGAACTGAGGCCTAGTAAGTCTAGAGAAAGAAGCAGAGAGCACCCCAGGGACTTGTAGGCCATGCAACTGGATTTGTTTTTTTTCCTGAAGCCAGTGGCTTTTTAACCCACTGAGGTCTTTTAAGCAGAATACCAATGTGATCAGAGCTGTATTTTTAAATAAATCCTATACCTAGAGTGCAAAAAAGTGTTGGCAAAAGCTAGGCATAAAGTCAGGAAGACTGGACAGTCAAACAGCAATTGAAGAAAGACTTGTGGCAATTTGGTCTAGGGCAGAGGCGTTCGCTCATGACCTCGAATCCTGACCTTTACTTTTAATTTTCCTTTCTTTTTCTTTTTTCTTTTTTTCCAGAGACAATCAGGCTACATTGTGCCTTATTGCTTCTATTACCTTATTTCAGATATATATTTTATGTTTTATGTCTTCCTTCCTTCTCTGAATGAAGATAAAATTCTGCCTTCAGAATCTGTACCTTCAGAATCTGTGTAATCTACCTTCTTTACTTTTCCATCCCGGCCCATTATCTATCTCCTACAGGGTCCTCAAGGCACATTTTGTATCTCTGACTCGGATGTCAGAATGGTTTCCCTAAACTACAGGTCTAATCATGTGTCTGTTACAACAAAAACTTTTCAATGGCTCTTCAAAGTTTAGAGAACAAAGTTTGAGATCCTTAGGCTGCATTCATTTTCATTATGTTTTGCAAAAGTGTTCATCTGTAATGTACTGAAAAAAATTTGAAAAGAAAAAAACAAATCTGATCGTTGATCACAAACAGTTGGAAAATACTACTTTAGATAATGCTTCCCATGTTGGAAAAACTAAATACTTGTGAGATACCAGACTCCTAACCCCACTAGTCTGGTCTCATGAGCAGCCCAAATTCTTGGGAAAAGGCAGATTAAAAGTGAGAGAAGAAGAGGAAGAAGGGAACCCTGCATCTGTCAAATATGTATTCTCTCTCCAGCACTTGTTTGGGAGTTTTAAGTATGTAGCAAAGTAAAGAAACGATTTTGACTACTGATGTTAGAGTTTTCCTTAGAAATGAAACAGACCGCTTATCTCTGACTCACCCAGATACAGCTCTCTCCAAGACTAGTAGTTAAATCTGCCCTGTGGAGTACAAAGGGTTTTTTCTCTGGATTTTTCCTCATTCTTTATATTCCTGCTTTCAATCTCCCAGCCTCATCGTCTTCTAATAATCTCTGAGGCCTCTTTGTATTGCATGGATTCGCCTAATTTTCTGATCCTCTGGTTGTGTGTTCCTAAAACAGGAGCTATTCTGTTTAGCTAGCAGGTTTAATCTTATCTCATGCTTCGTAACCAGTCTTGTCCCTCGAGAAGGGAAATCATCTCATGACCTGGCCATTTATCATCAGGAAAGTCAAGCTCTGATTCCTCTTTCAGATTGTGCCCTGGGTTCTAGACTCAGGCTCTGAAATATGCATTTATTATCTAACTACCTGCCTGGCATACCAGTTTCTCTAGGACTTTAGTGCTTACTTGGATTCCTTCTAGAGTTTCTAAGGACTAGGCTTATGATTCTGAAACTGAGTCATTGTAGCCAAGTCCTCTTTTGCCACACCACCAGGTAGCAGATCCTGGTTTTAGTCTCTGTCATTGAAGCATTGTCCATCCCACAAAGGCAGAGAGGATGTGGAGATTTATGACCTTTCTTCTGGGTTTATAGTGCATGAGAAATCATAATAATGAAACTTCTGCTTTATATTGTTAGGTTGTTTGTTACAAAGTTTAGAGATAAAAGAAGAAAATTCTACGCCTTCTAGCTAAAGATGAGGAAAGAATGGAATTAAAGCAAAAGGTCTTTCCACAGTTCCCCAAACCCTATAGTCCCCACCCAAAGTAAGCCATAAATGTTCTTTAGGCAATGCTTTTCCCTAGATGTCAGTGCCGCAGATCACCTCTCTTCCTTCCTCAAACAACTTCCATTGACCCTCATTGCATGCAGTCTTGAGTCCAAACTGCCTGGGCTTGTATTCATGAATTTCCACGATCTGACTGCAAGTAATTTTTTCAACCTTGTTTCCATGTCTGTGCATAAGAGTCCCTTCTTCTTTCACATGACAGTTTTCACTTAAATCTTAACCCACTAAACTTGGTCCAGGATCTTTGCATTCAGGTCCAGTCATGTCACATTCCTAGACAGCACTTCCTGTCCCTTACAAAAATCTCAATGGAATGTTTTAAAAAAAAGTCTGTCATTCTCTGTGCATTGTTTATATCTAGCCAAGCATGTATTTCATTCTGTCATGTAATATGGCTCATTGTTTACGTGTCTTTCTTCTCTCTTACTTAGGAGCAATTTAAAATGTAAGACCTTCTGTATTTTTGAAAAATATATTCTTCTCCTCACTCTATTACTCTGTACAAAATGAAACATGGGGGAAAAATGAGGCTGGGGACAGGAAATAGATTTTGGAATCAAGCACACCTAACTTTGGAGATAGGTACTGGCATTTACTAATCGTGTGACTGGAGAAGTTACTTGGTCCTCAAGTCTCGGTCTTCTTACCTACCAAATGAAATTAGCATTACTTGCCTCTGTGGTTTGCTGTGAGTACTCTTTAGTATTAAATAGAAAACTTGGCACAGTGTAGGCATGCAATTAATTGGAACCATGTAGACAGGCAATTAACGTTTCTTCCCCAAACTCCCCATTCTCACAACCGGAGCTCTCACCCCTTTCCAGTCTTCTCTCCCACCCACGTTTCTCAGTTCCACCCCACCACTTATGAATGCTTGTTAAGTTGAATTTAATGCCCTGTCGCTTGCCCCTTGAATCAGGAAGCAAAAGATTCACAGCTTTTAAGTGACTTTTCTCTCTGCAACCTTTCTGCCGGTTTGGTGTCTTGCATTACTGTTTTCTCTCCCTCCCTCACTCTGCTCAGCTCTGAGTCCTTTGTGTTCTCTTTCTGTTTCAAAATTTTATTTGTACGGTCAGGCCCTTTGTTTACATTGTATCTCTCTTCTGCTGGAGAAGCATGGCCTTGTGAAGTTGGCATTTGTTTAATCTTCTGGCTGCCTGAGACTTGTATTTATGTGTGTTCTACTGTTTTTGGTGCTGGGAGCTTCAACACATGCGCCAGAGCTTCTGAATAAGTGCTCCAGCCTGACATGAGAGTTGTTCCAGGCTTAGGTCATACCTTACCAGGGCCCTTCCTCGTCCACAGCCAGACAAAATAAAGTCTCCATGGAGATGAAACAGAAATGAGTCTGTCCGATCAATTCTATTTTTTATACACAGGAATTCATTAGAATCTGTATTTGTGCTTTGAGCTGTTTATCACAGTTAAGAGGAGAGGAGGAATTATCAAGTAAATTTCTATTATTGACTATCTACTTGTCTCAATGCAAGAGGGAGTCTGGGTCTCTGCTCTCTGGGGGCTTAAAATTTTCTTGAGGAACGAAAACGAATCCACAGGGTAATTAAAGGCCAGGAGTAGGATGAGCTACTTTAATATTTATTGACTGCGGTATACACAAATAAGTACAGAATAAATGAGCAAATAAGATAATTAAATGAATAAACAAATGAAGACTGAGCTTTAAGCTTTGGACTTAAAAAATCAGACAAAGTCGCTAATTCGAAGCAATTCAAATTGCCTTTAAAGTATTTGCATTGGAACTTTACATTGATCTAATTAAGGAAGCAATTTCGGTCATTTCAATAAACACACCAGTAAGTGACCAGGACAGACCAGAACTTATAATGAGTCCAAAAGGAAAACAAGATGAATAAGATCTCATTCATTCTCTAGAACTGAAACAAAGTTTTCCTGTCAATTTCCTATAGATTATTGCCAAGATATCCTACATACAGACATACATCCTCTAAGTCAGTAGAGCATCATCAGTTTTTAGTGCAGTGATAGATTGAACGAAAAATGTATTGAGACTCAGGGCTACTTGCCGGTAGACCTATAAGAATTACTCACGGTGTCTAATTCATACATACGTGGAAGAGCTTTCTCTTTCTCTTTCTGAAAGTTGTTTGACATATTCCCTTCTCTGTTCTATGTATGTGAAATATTTGTTAAGTTACTAACTAGACTGCAAATTTCTTGAGAGAGGAATCTGTTTTTATTTATCTGTACAACTTCCACAGAGCCTTGCATACTTTTTAACACATGGCAGATACTCAGTATATATTGAATATATTAATAGAGAGGCATACAGTAAGTTTTCACTTAATGTCATTGATAGATTCTTAGAAACTGCAACTTTAAGCAAAACAACATGTAACAAAACCAATTTTACCAAAGCTAATGGATATAAGTGAGTGTTTCAACCACATATCTTTGACCACAAACACATCACCAAACTTATAAACAAAGGTCCAAAACACTTCTAATATTAAACATTGAAATAAATGTGAGCTATACATACATTTTTAGAAGATTAATAAAAATGAGAAAGTTAATTATTTACACAATTTTGGTGAGCCAGTGAGCGACAGTGGCCATAGTGGTGGTGAGTTAAATCAAATAAACATTTCTTTTTTTTTTAACTTTTAAATTTTTTGTTTTAAAGATGTAGGGTACAATTCAGGGTTAGATACAAATATTCATTATGCAGATACCCTTGTTGATGAAGTGTGCCCCATCTTCCCCAGACAGATTCCCACTACTGCCAATCCCACTTCCCCATCTCCCCATTCCCCCTCAGGTTCCCACTACTGCCAATCAAAAGAAACATTTCATGGAGCCCCTCCTATCACCAGAAAATTCAAAAACAATCACAATGTGGCAGGCTCATTGTGCACTTTTTGTCCACTGCTGTTTATTGCTATGTATTTTATGATTATTGTGTACTTTACAATTTTGTTTTTTAATGATGTGTATTCTATCTTTTTTTTTTTTTTTTGAGTTGGAGTCTCATTCTGCCGCCCAGACTGGAGTGCAGTGACACGCTCCAGGCCACCACAGTCTCGACCTGCTGGGCTCCAGCGATCCTTCTGCCTCAGCCTTCCAAGTCGCTGGAACTACAGGCATGCACTACCACTCCCGGCTAATTTTTGATTTTATTGTAGAGATGAGGTCTCTCCAAGTTGCCCAGGTGGGTCTCGAACCCGTGGGCTCAGGCAATCCACTCACCTCAGCCTCCCAAAGCGCAGGATTACAGGTTGAGCCACCGAGCCCAGTTCATTCATTTTTCATATTCATTTTTTCACTCATATTTTCCAGCTCACTTATCAGTCCAGAGTCAGGGGTGGCCAGCACTTTTCTTGGCAGCTCAGAACCAGCCTGACCAGGACACTATTTCGTGGCAGGACACACTCACACACTCACACTCCATCCACATAGATACACCAATTAAGCTAATGGGCACAACTGTGGAATGTGAGAGGAAGACAGAGTGCCCAGAGAAAACCCATGGAGACTGTAGGAGAATGAGCAACCTGTATGCTGACAGTGGCCTCAGCTGGAAGTCAACTTTTTTTCTCATCAACATTCTAACAAAACAAGGTTGAATAAAACAGAACTGTTGGGGGATCTGCCATCCTTGTTCAACAAGGATGTTGGGACTCTTACTGTCTGCCAGGTGTAAGTCTAGCAATAGAGACATAAAGATGAAAAAACAGATTCCTAGGACACCAAGAGCTCTCAGTCTGGTTGGGAACTCAGAATGCAAACAATTCAATGTGCCAAGTGTCATGGTACTGATAAACATTGCAAACTTAATAAGGAATTGATGGGGGCTACAAATTTGGGGGAAAAAAGAAAAAGAAACACAAAATAGGAGATAAACTTGAAGCAAGATCTAAAGGATGAGTAAGAGTTTGCCAAGCAAAAAGTTATGAAGATAGTCCAACAGAAGTGAGAGGGCAAGCTGGTGCTGAAATAGATGCATTGCATTAAAGGAAGAGTAGAGAAATTTTCCTCATTAGATGTGGAGGGAGCTGCATATGCGAAGGGCACAGAGAAATAAGAAAGTACAACATTTAAAAATAACTTGATGGAGCTAGAGTGGAACTATGTTACAGGGAGTCGCAGCACAGGGTAGTATCCAGGGGGACTGGGTCAGTTTGTAAAGACTCTTGACATGCTAAGCAGTTTGAACTTGAACAATAGTGAGCCACTGCTTTTACAATGGAATATTAGGCAGCCATAAAGAAGGACAGATGTACAGATTTTGCAATAACTCGGATGGATTTGGAGTTGATCATACTCAGTGATTTATCACCGAAACAAAGAACCGAGTTCCATATGTTCTCATCCATAAGCTGACTTTGAACAATTACAATGCTATAAGAAAACAATTGGCAGTAGTGGAAATCTCTCAGGGGAAGTGAGATGGGATTGGGAATTGAAGGAAACTGCTAGGGGAGGGAGGGGCATTCCTCATCCCCAATGGCACCTGTATGATTAATGTTTATATATCTAACCCTGAATTGTACCCCACATCTTTATAATAAATAAATAAATTTTTAAAAAAACTATAGTGAGATGATTAATTTTTGTCTTAGAAAGGCAACTCTGACTACATTGGCAAAGATGATTTTGAGAAGTAAGAAACAAAAGAAGCAATTGTTTTTATTTATTTATTTTTCAATTTTTTCCCATGTTTACTTCAGATGCAGGGGGGACCATACATGTTTGTTACATGGAAATATTGTATGATGGTCGGGATTGGGTCTCAGGTAGCCCATTACTCAGACAGTGAACTTTTTATCCTATAGGTGATTTCCAAATCCTAACCCTGCTGTCCACCTCCCCTCTTATTGGTGTAACCCATTTATTTCCAACTTTTGTCACCATTCAACTCCCACATGTGAGTGAGAACGTGTGGCGTTTGGTTTTCTGTTTCTGAGTCAGTTCACTTGGGATGATGGTCTCCAGCTTCATCCGTGTTGCTGCAAAGGATACGATTTCATTCATTTTCTGTGGCTGCACAGTATTCCATGGTGTATATATATCACATTTTCTTTATCCAGTCAAATGTGGGTGGACACTTAGATTGGTTCCACGATTTTGTTATGGTGGATAGTGCTGCAATGGACATATGAGTACAGGTATCTTTTATATATATACTGATTTCCTTTCTTTTGGGTAAATCTCTAGAAGTGGGATTGCTGGGTCAAATGGTAATTCCTTTTTTATTTATTTGAGGAATCTCCAGATTCTTTGCCTTAGCCGTTGAACGGGTTAACATTCACATCAACACTGCACGAGTATTCCCTTTTCTCTGCAGCTATGTCAGCATCTGTTGATCTTTGACTTTCTAATAATAACCATTCTGACTGGTGTGAGGCGATATCTCATTGTAGTTTTAATTTGCATTTCTCTGATGACTAGTTATGTAGAGTTTTTTTAATGTGTGTTGGTCACTTGAGTGTCTTTTTTTGAGAAGTGTCTATTTATGTCCTTTTTGATATTTTTCTTCATGTTGAATTCCTTGCAGATTCTGGATATTAGCCCTTTGTCTGAGGCATAATTTGCAAATATTTTCTCCCATTCAGTAGGTTTCTATTCACTCTGTTGATTATTTCTTCTGTTGTGCAGAAGCGTTTTAGTTTAATTGCGTTTCATTTGTCTATTTTTGTTTTTGTCTATTGCTTTTGGGGTCTTTACCATAAATTATTTGCCTAGGCCAATGTCCACAAGAGGGTTTCCTAGGTTTTCTTCTAGGATTGTTTATAGTTTCAGGTCTTACACTTAAGATCTCAATCAATCTTGAGCTAATTTTTGTATATAGTGTGGATAGGGGTTCAATTTCATTTGTCTGCATATGGCTAGCCAATTTTCCCAGCACCATTTATTGAATAGGGCGTCCTATCCCCATTATTTATTTTGGTCAGCTTTATCAAAGATCAGTTGGTTGTAGGGATGTGGTCTTATTTCTAGATTTTCTATTCTGTTCCATTGGTCTATCTGTCTATTTCTGTACTAATACCGTGATGCTTTAGTTACTATAGCTTTGTAGTATAATTTGCAGTCAGGTAGTGTGATGTCTCCACAATTGTTCTTTTGCTTAGAATTGCTTTGACTATTCAGGCTCTTTTTTGGTTCCATATATGGTTTATGATTGTTCTAATTCTGTGAAGAACACAGTTGGAATTTTGATTGAGATTGCATTGGATCTGTAGATTGCTTTGGGCAGTATTGCCTTTTTAACAATATCAATTCTTTCTTTCTTTTTTTTTTTGAGTTGGAGTCTCACTCTGTCACCCAGACTGGAGTACAGTGGCCACTCCCGGCCACCGCAGCCTCCATCTGCTGGGCTCCAGTGATCCTTTCTCCTCAGCCTTCCAAGTAGCTGGAACTACAGGCACGCGCTACCACGCCCAGCTAGTTTTTTAGTTTTTAATTTATTGTAGAGATGAGGTCTCGCCAAGTTGCCCAGGCGGGTCTCGAACCCACAGGCTCAGGCAATTCACTCACCTCAGCCTCCCAAAGGCGCGGGATTATAGGCTGAGCCACCAAGCCTGGCCAATATCTATTCTTTCAATCCATGAACATGAGATGTTCTTCCATCTGGGAAAAAACTCTTGACTCAAGTCTATGTGCCAGGATACTTTTTTAGGAGCTTTCACAGATATACTGAAGTTTACTTCATTTAATCCTTACAATAATCACTATAAATAAGCATTAAATTCCTCACTTTAACAGATTTTTTTTTAATCTGATGTCTGAAATTGGGACTAGGAAAAAATTTAGAAATTGAGCAACTGCTTGCAACTCTAAGAGTGACCAAAGATGGGTGATATTGGAGAGAGAAGGGAAGGGAGGGAAGGAAGGGTAGGGACACAGCATATTGTAGTATTCAGAAGGTATACAAACAGAGTGGCCATTGGTTGAATGTAAGTATAAGGAAGAAAGATAGTAACAGCGAAAGAGGAAATTCCAAGTTTCTAGAGACTTGAAAAGCCTGAGACTTATAAAACCTTCTTTCTCCAATAGTTTTCAAATGTCTCACATTTCCTCTAACACCATTACCTTAAACTCCATAGAGGTAGATATATGTTTCCCTCAAGATGCAAAACAAAGTTTAGAGACTTGTGTCGTTAATATATCCCCCAGGAGTTGGCTGCCATACCAGGAAAGAATGCAGGGACTCAGTTTTCAAGACCATTGCCTATCTTTTCTAAGTTGCACTGGGAGGATTTCTGTCAGTAAAGTGTTCAGAGGAATTTGAAAGCAAGCAAATATGTAAGTGCAAAGAGCTGTATCAGATGGGAGGCACCACCCAGGCTCTTGGCAAGCCAAGATTCACTTGGAAGCAATTAGTGGCTCAAGAGACTGATATCATAGAGGATCAAAGTATTCATTGGGAAGTGATTTGAGGAGTAGAGGCCATCAGTGACTTCACAGCACACTACACTGTGATTGTGAAACTCACAGTACATTTTGCAATGCTATACACAGCAGAGGAACAATTCCAATTCCAGAGAAATCCTGCTGACATCCAAAAAGTCTCCTTTGTGTGCTTCCAAGAACTTCTAGTATCACATATTCTCATCCTCCCAGGACTAATTTTTGGTGGTCTGCTTCCTATTTTTGGAGTTTACTTTAACAACTAACATGATTGATAAATTTAGCCCATGGCAACATGTTAAATATTGAGTTTATTATCGTACTCATCAAGGCGTTGTTTTTCTTTGTCATTTATCTGTTTCCTGCAACAGAGTTTCTCAAGGTCAGAATGTACACCTTTCTCATTTATTTACTATTATTTCATTTTAAATATACCTGGTCTTCTGTTTTACAAGTCAGAGAAAGTGCATGAACTAGATTATGGTTAGTAAGATAAAGACAAGAAAAATATTAATACACCTTCTATATCTTTCTGTAGTAGTTCTGATCACTTTTTCTGACCAGAGTGATAAAGGAAGAAATAAAAACAGAGGATGTGAATGACACAGGAAGCTGAGAAGATTGGGGAGAACCTTAAAGAAACCTCTATCTTACAAACATAATGAAAGACTACTTATTAATCTCTCTCCTAGCAGCCTGCTTTTTTATTTGATAGCTTTTATTAAAGATTGTGGCCATATTTTTTATAACTGGCTACCACTTACAATTCCAGAAATGCTCACTATGCCAAAAGGAATGATATCCTGTAGACTAGAGTGAAGACACTAAGTTTGTGGCAGTTTGCTGTAGCAGCAGTCAAAAACTAACATCATAGGAATAAGAGAATAGCTGAAATACAGGGTGTGTGTGTGGGTGTGTGGGTGTGTGTGTGTGTGTGTGTGTGTGTGTGTGTGTGTGTGTAGCATTTCATGCGAAGGTGAGAAGACAACCCAAATTCTCACATGGAGTTTCATGCATGTTGGATGATAAGATTCAGTTTCCAAATATGAGACTTAGGGAAAACCAGAACAATAAGTCAGTGGAATGGTAACTTCTATACATGGGATCCTACACTTAGGACCACTCCAAGGATAAAAATTCAGACTGCTTAATTCAGTACATGTCATCAAGTTCCTTCACAATGGGACTTAATCTTTTGCCCTGCTGTCACCATGTGCCATCTCGCTTTCCTCCAATATGCCAACACACATATACACACACACCCTATATTTCCGTCATTCTCTTATTCCCATGATGTTAGTTTCCTACTACTGCTACAAACAAATCACTACAAACGTAGTGGCTTAAAGCAATACAAGTAAATTATCTTACCATGCCAGTAATCATAAGTCCAATAGGAGCCTAATTGGATGAAAACCAAGATGCTAGGACGACTGGGTCCCTTTCCAAGATTCCAGGGGAAAATGTGTATTCTTTCCTTTTCTAGTTTCTGGAGGCTACCTGGATTCTTTGGTTCATGGCCTCGTTTCTCTATCTTCAAAGCCAGAAGGATGGCATTTAAAAAATCTCTCTGATTCTGATTCTATCTTTGTTTTTGCTTTCTTCTTCTTTTATAGAGGCAGTTGTAATCACAATGGGCCCACCCACAAAATCTAGGATAATCATCCCATTTTTAAGATTCTTATCATAATGATATCTGTAGTGTCCCTTTGCCTGTAGCGTAACGTATTCAGAGACTTTGGGTTAGGGTTAGGGTTAGGGTTTTGAGAGGGTGAGGGTTTTTGTTCTGCCTACCATAACTGAAGAATACTTGCGTGTTCCCACTTGCCTCTTTTCTCAGGCTTATTTCTCTGCTCAAATTTTCCTTCCTTCCTTGTCTACCTAGAGATCGTCTATCTTGCCTATGACCTCTTCTTTGACTCTCTCTCTCTAAATACCTAACTTTTCTGTGGAAATATTGCTCCTGTATCCTTGTCTCCATGGCAACATGTTAAACATTCAGTTTATTATGGCATTCATCACATGGTGTTGTTTTTCATTGTTATTTATCTGCTTCCTGCAATAGAATTTCTCAAGGTCAGAACATATGCTTTTCTCCTTTATTTACTTATTATTTATTTTTATTTAAGTTATAAGTGTACATAGTCTAAAAAGTCAAAAAGTATAAAATAGCTTTTAAGCATGAAGAGTTATCCTCTATCCATCCTTCCTCAACTTCCATGTCCCACACTCCTCAAAGGCTGCCACTTTTAATTCTTTGAATTGTTTTTATTTTTTTGATCTAGTCACCTGTAGGCATCTAAAATAAGATGCTTATATTATTTTTGCTTTACAACTCCAGACTTTCATCTCTTGTCTTTAAGAATTTATTGTTTGTTTGCATTGAAGTAGATACTTTTTTTCCAGAATATAAAAATTTACTATATAATTTAAATTACTTTGGAGTAGGGTGCTCTAAATCAAAAAAGATTTCCTTTTTAAAGCCACATTTCTTTATTATTATTATTATTATTATTAGTTTTTAGATTCAGGGGGTGCATGCACAGAATTGTTATGTGGATATATTGTATAGTGGTGAGGTTTGGTCTTCTAGTTGACTTATCCAATAGGGAACATTGTACTCAATAAGTCATTTTTTAACCTATATCTCCCTTCTACTTTCCTTACTTTTGGAGTTCTCAGTGTCTACTGTTCCCATCTTTATGCTCATGTGCACTTACAATTAATCTTCTGTTATTTCACTTAAGGTAATGGTCTCCAGCTTCAGTCTGTTGCTGCATAGGACTTGACCTCGTTATTTTTTATGACTGCATAATATTCCATGGTGTACATATAGCCCTTTTTCTTTATCCTTTTTCTTTATCCATGGTGTATATATAGCCCCTTTTCTTTTCTTTAAGTACTAATAGACACTTACATTGATTTCATGACTGTGCTATTGTGAATAGTGCAGCGGAAAACATATAAATCTGTCTCATTTATTTGTCATTACTAGTACCTAGAAAAGTGTTAGTAAACATGGCTTATCTTGTATTTAACTGAATTCACTGACAAAGGCAGAATATTTTTGCTCACTAACAAGAAAAAGCTTTGCTGTGTTCCTTCTAATGGTAGTTCAATAACTGTCTTCAGCTGCATCCTGGAAATGCCGGATCTTTACCATAATACCTGAGTTCAAAATTTGGAAAGAATCTCTATGAAATAAGATTATTTTTTGTGATGCCAGAACATAAAGTTAGGACTAAAATGTCAACATTACTAGTTTCAATTTGTGACCAACCAAGAATGTCCTGGTGAAAAGAGCTATAAATTAAGAATTAGCTTTCTTAAAAAAGGGGTCATGTTGCTGCACTAAATATAATTAATAGAGAGCAGAAACATATCTGCCTGGAAGGTAAAAAAGACTCTTGTTTAACATAACTCTTCCAGTGAAGAACAACTTTCTTAATGTAAGGGCAAATTCAGAAAAAAATAAAGTATTTATAAGCCGTTGAGAGTAACATCGTAAGAAATAGTGAAGTATGGTGTTCAAATAGTTGCCCTTTTTTTCATTTTTGTTCTTGGCTGGAGTGAGGGAACAGGAGGAAGAAAAAAACCAAAAGAATTGGCTCCTCGATTAAAAAAAAAAACTAAGCAAACAAATATGGAAAGAACTAAAGGCTGTAATAGACAGCCCTACAATACCCCCATCTTAATAATAGATACATCATCTAGATAGATCATCTAAATAGATGATAGATCACCTACATAAATGATAAATCATCTAGATAGAAGATCAATAAGGAACTAGAAGACTTGAAAAACACTATAAGCCAACTATTAAGAAACATGTATAGAATATTTCACACAACAATAACAGAATACACATTATTCTCAAGTGCACATGGAACTTTCTTCAGGGCCGAGCATATATTAAATCACAAAATAAATCTTAGCAAATTTTAAAACATTACTGTTTTACCATATGTCTTCTCTAATCACCATGGAATGTAGCTAGAAATTAGTAATAATGGGAAAACTGAAAAACTCACAAATAATTGAATATTAAACAACACATGCTTAAATAGCCACTATTTGATAGTGGTTCAAAAAAATAAATCAAAAAGAAAATAAAAAATACTTTGAAACAAATAGAAATTTAAACACAGCATACCAGGACTTACAGAATGCAGTGAAGGCAGTGCTCAAGAGGGAATTTCATAGATTTAAATGCATATTGAAGGAATAGAAAAAAAATATCACATCAATACCTGAACTTTATACTTCAAGGAACTAGAAAAAGAAGAGCAAAGTAAACTCAAGCTAGAAGAAGAAAGGGAATAGCAATGAGTAGAGCAGATATAAGTACAACGAAGTAGAAAAGTAATAGAACCAACTATTCCAAAAGTTGCTTCTTTGAAATCTTCAAAAAAATTCACCAACCTTTAGCTAGACAGAGAACAAATGAAAGAAGATACAAATAGCTAAAATCTAAAGCAAAAATGAGACATAACTACCATCTTTATAGAAATAAAAAAAGCCGGACTCGGTGGTTCAGCCTGTAATCCTGCGCTTTGGGAGGCCGAGGTGAGTGGATTGCCTGACCCCGCGGGTTCGAGACCCGCCTGGGCAACTTGGTGAGACCTCATCAGTACAATAAATAAATAAATAAATAAATAAATAAACAACTGGGCATGGTGGCGCGCGCCTGTAGTTCCAGCTGCTTGGAAGGCTGAGGCAGAAGAATCACCGGAGTCCAGCAGGTCGAGGTTGTAGTGGCCCGGAGCGGCCACTCCACTCCAGTCTTGGTGACAGAGTGAGACTCCAACTCAAAAAAAAGAAAGAAAGAAAGAAAGAAAGAAAGAGAGACCCAGTCTCTACAAACAAACAAACAAAAAAGAAATAAAAAAATTACAAGATAATACAATGACACCAATAAATTAGATAACCTAGAAATGGGCTAATTCCTAGAAAGACACAAATTACGAAAACCGGTTTAAGGAGAAGTAGAAAATCTAAACAGATCTATAACAAGTAAGGAAGCTCAATCAATAATCAAAAACCCTCATCAGAAAAACATCTAGGACTGTATGTCTTCATTTGTGGATTCTACCGAACATTTAAAAATAATTAATACCAATTCTTCACTAACCTAGGCGAAGAGAAAGAGGTCGAGAAGTTCTCAGCTAATTCTATGAGGCCAGCATTATCATGACACCAAAGCCAAAGACATCAAATAAAATAAAACTAGAGACCAATATGTTATTAATATAGATACAAAAAATCTTCAACAAAATAATAGTAAACCAAATATAATTGCATAGTCAAGGAATTGCATGCCATGAGCAAGTAGAATTTGTCCCAGGAATGAAAGGGTGGTTCAATATAAGAAGATTAATCAATGCCTGTGGACACTCTAGCTATCTGCAACTTCTCTCAGTTTAGCTGGCTTGGGTACCCCGGGAACCCAAAAGCTCAGGTTCTTTCCATCCTTTCCTAGCACATTCCCTGTGGTCAGTCCTTCCTGAGAGCAGTATAGGTGTTCACACATAAGCGATTTAAAGAGGGTAACTTTGTACTGAAGTTTCTGTGCAAAAGTTTTTGGTTTATCTAATCAAGACTCCTTTGCATATGTAAAAAGTCACATTTTGGGGGGAATTTTGTTATAAGTCGTACTGCAAAGTTTTCTGGGCTCAAAGTTACCAAACTTGGAATAGGCTGTTAACAGAATCCTGGCATGAGGAATAAGTTGATGACCAATTACCAGCAAAAACACTAATAATAGAGAGAAAGGAAAATACACAGAGAGACTCTCTATGCTATTTACATTCTTTGGGGGATGCATATCAAGAGAAGTTGGTACAGAGCTCTGTAGTATCAGGGACACAGAATCTTCCTACCTTGTAGCTTTAACATACTCAGCACACGGTTGCCAACTCCTGGCTCTACATGGCTGCTCAAATTCAGCCATCTGGTGTGCATTCCAGCCAGTAGGAAGGATGCAGAGAATCTCTCTTTAAGAATATTTCCACCTTTCCAAAGACGCACCAAAAGGTAGGCACGTTATCATAGCTGCAAAGAGGCTGAGAAATATTATCTTTATTCTGAGTAGCTATGTACTCAGCTAAAATTTGGGAGCTCCATTAATAAGGAACAGAGGGAAAACAGATATTAGAGGACAAGTAGCAAACTTAGACACAAGTGTGAAGGTTGCTGGGTAAATCATCATATGGCTGTGTATTGTGTGGCCTTTATGAAAATGCCAAGATGGAAAATTCTGTTTCTTTAGGTCAATCATATATTTCATTTATAAAAAAGCATCTTGGTTATACCAGCACCCCAGGAAAGGCAAAGAGAGAGAGATCTGTAGAGCAACAGAGTATTCAAGAGGTAGCAATTAAGAATAAAAACAATACTGTTACAATAATTATCGTAACAATGTGTCACATTTGCATAGTGCTTCAGATTTCAAATATTTAACTTATCCTAATTTAAGTCCATACTATGTTACAAAGATTTTAGTAATAAGCCAGTGTTACAGAGGAGAAAACTGAGAATCAGGAAGGTTAATTGTTTGTGTAAAGCTTGTTACACAGCAAATAAATCCTAGTCCAGAACCTGAACACTGTCTTCAACCCCGACTCTAATTTTTTTTGGCAATGTAATGCGACATCAATATGTAATTTCAGCTTCTTTGTATTCTTTCACTTACATACATTTGCTGAGCAGTTACAATACATCACACCCCAAAAATACAAAGAGTGAAAATAGTCCCTGCATTCAAAAGACTTGAGAAGCTAATATAGAAAAGTAGCTAAGTTACGTATACACTAAATATATGCATGCACACACACAGAGAGATATATACATATGACACTGTATATATGTGCTTTTAAACATAGTACTACAAAATTCAGAGGCAGAGAGGAGGGGTCTCTCTGATTTTTCTTTTCATATTTGGAATTCTATGCCAACAAAATACTTAGCTATGTTGTATCATAGAGGCTTTGCCTCTCCCCATGGGGTTTCCATTCTCTCTTGGAGTCTCACCCTCTCATCTTCTCCATTCCTTGATGATGCACTTCCTAAATGGAATGTCTTGCAATGGCCCAGTAAAGTAACTCTCATTATTCCATTTTGTAGAAAGAAAGAACATGGTAAGATGGATGGATAATGTGCTCAGGATGAAAGCAAACTTCACACCAAACCAAAAGCTGCACTTTTTAAACTACTTGCCAAAATCAGCAAACAGGCCTGTGTCTGCTCCTTACCTACATAGGCAGAGACAAACCATCATCTTATGTGGGCCCCCCAAAATGGTTTGCCTCTAGCCAAACGCCATTAACAAAGTAAATAGCACTATGTACAGGATTAGGTAATAATCATAATGACAGATAACATTCATTATTTCATATGTTCCAGACATTTTGTTATACATTATGGTGTCTACCTTCTTTAGTCTTTAGAATATGCCTTAAGGCTGATGGTATTATCCTTTCTTAGCATGTGAAATGACTGACACCCAGCAAAGTGCCTCTAAGTTCATACAGTTCATGGAAATCATATTTGTTGGGTCTTAAAATCTAAGTTCTTAGTTACTACATCTTATTGTTATAGTTAGCCCTCAGAGCAATTGCAGGATACAAGGTAAGTATTTGAATTTACAGGTTGGGAAACTGTAGATGTGACAAAATTTGCACTCCATTCACTCTGCCATAAGCTAGCAATAGTGAGCAGGAGTTGAAAAATCATCGGTGAAAGCTATGCCCACGTGGTTTGTCAGAGACGTGCTTTCTGCCCTGTTGTTCTATGAGAAATAAAATGTGCTTCCTGATGTGCTGTCCTAGAAGAAATCAACAAACAGGCCTATGTCTGCTCCTTACCTACATAGGCAGAGACAAACCATCATCTTATGTGGGCCCCCCAAAATGGTAGAATCGAGAATCACAACAAAACACGTGAGCATTTTCTGTTTTTTTATTCACTCTTTTGTATCTTTTAGCTTAGTCTTCACCTCTGAAATTAATATTTTAAGATTTCTAATTATTTCCTGAGATTTTTTTTCAACTCAGATCTGAGTTTTTTCTAATTTTGATTTATGTGGTTCTTCTATGTCCTGTATAATTTTCTTGAGATTTTTGAACTTGTTTGGAAATAGAAGGATATAATTTTTATCTTTTTGTGCATAACTTTCTAGTATAATTTTGTTATTTCTAGGGATTTAATATCTGATTTTTATCCTATTTTTTCATGATACCTTTGCATGATCCCAAAATTTCTCTAGTGGTTGGTTTAATGCAATATCAATTTCCATAAATTTTTAGAAGTCAGTAGGTTTCAAGGTAACATTTTTTTAAAAAATTGTATTTTGAAGATGTAGGGACAATTCAGGAGTAGGTATACAAGTAGTCATTGTACAGATAAAGTTTGGGGCTCCCTCAAGGTAGCAGTTTTAACTTCATCACTTCTTTTGCTGTTTTGGGTTGTGTTCAAAAATATGGCAGCTTTGCTTCAGAAATTAAAAAGCTCATTTCTCCTCCTTCACTTCTTCTTTTTGTTTTTTTTGTTTGTTTGAGTTGGAGTCTCACTCCATCACCCAGGCTGGAGTGCAGTGGCCCGCTCACAACCACCCCAGCATCAACTTGCTGGGCTCCGGCGTTCCTCCCACCTCAGCCTTCCAAGTCAGCCAGAACTGCAGGCGCACACTACCACGCCCGGCTAATTTTTGATTTATTGTAGAGATGAGGTCTTGACATGTTTTCCCGGCTGGTCTTGAACACGCAGGCTCAGGCAATCCACTCGACTCAGCCTCCCAAAGTGCTGGGATGACAGGCTGAGCCACTGAAATAAGTCTCCTACACTTCTATTTGTACCTTCTCTTTTCTCCCTTCCCTTCCTCCGCCCCCACCCCCTCCCTTTCTCATTCTTCCTCAGCTCCATTTTGGCTCAACCTCAAGATGTTTCTCCTTATTGTGGGGCCTTTCTTGGAAAGGAACTCTGACTTTCAAGAATTCATAAAGTCTGGAGTGATCCAGCTCACACTCACTCACTGTTGGAGTGAGTGAACGCTTTAAGAACACTTTAAGTTTTAGCTGCTATTTTAAAGTTTTCTCCCTGTGCTGAAGAAAATAAAAATGTTTTGCCCCAAAGTATATTTCTTTGGCATACTTTGAGATGGCTTTCAGAGGGCCAGCACACAGAAAGTGGCCCTGCAAAGCTGTCTTTTGTGGTGGAGATTTGCATTTATGGCAAACCTGCATTAGTGCAAACCGGGTCTTCCCTTGCCTGGATCTAGAAAAGATGAACTGAGTCTGACACCTGAATGGTCTAAGTTTTTTATTGCATATTCTCTCTGAGGGCTGCTCTCTGTGAGGTTTCATCTACACAACAAGACCACCTATATTAGCCAAGTCACCTCTTCTTTCCCTGCCATGAACTGTCTTGCCACTAATGCTCAATTGACCACTATAATTTATTTTTAACCATGCTCTGAGCTCACATTCCTTCTTAAATCTCAAGATGGTATACAACCTTCTGTACCCTCTGAGAGGTTGGGTTTTTTGTTCTGAAGACTCCAATGTATACATGCTAAATAAGTTTGTCTGTTTTTTCTTTTATTACAGCCATTTGTGAGTTGATTTTTCAGTGAGTCTTGGTCCCTATAACATTGATTTCCAGTGTTGTCTTTCTCTCTACCTCTCTTCATTGCTTCTCTCTGCTTCTTCTAGTTACTGGCTGATTCTGTGCAGCTCTTTAGGCTATTGACGGTTTGTCCATGCTACCTTGTATTTTGGAGTTCACGAGGATGCTTTGCCATATGGTTTTGTTGTAAATGTTGCCCAGAGTTTTTGGTTTTGTTACCTCAGTCTTGTTCCTTTCATATGGGGATTCTGAGAAAATTAAAATCTATAGAGTGGTTGTCACTATCTTCTGAGAATCTCTTAATCATTTTATTTATTTGTTTGTTCATTTATCGATTTATTATTAGAGTGAGGTTTCTCTATATGGCAAAGGCTTATCTCAAACTCCTGGACTCAAGTAATCCTCCCACCTTGATCTCCCAAAGTGCTGAGATTACAGGTATGAGCCAGCATGCTCATCCTCCGAACCATTTTATTGTTTGCTCTCTATAATTAATTTACAGCTTAATTCCACTGGGATTCAAGAACATGTTCTGCATAGTTTAAATTCTTTGATATTTATTGAGACTTGCTCTGTGACCCAAGATGTGGCTAATTTTATATATGTACAATTTGTGCTTGAGAAAAAACAAAAATCATGCTCATTGCAGAGTTCTATATTGGACAATTTGGTTAATTGACCTACACTTCTGTATTTTCATCTGGGATAATTTTCTTCTTGAAGACCCTTTTTAGTTTTTTTTTTTTTTTTTAGCTCATTTCTCCTGAAGCCCATATTTTTCTTTTTTGAAAAGATATGAGGTGCAATTCAGGATTAGGTATACAAATGTACAGGTAAAGTTTGGGCCTCACTTTGGTCCCCAATTCCCCCTCTTTGATCAGGTAATCTTATTAATAAAGTGTGCCTCCCTTCACTGGCAGTTTCCTACTACTGTCAATCCCTTTTTTTAGCACTATGATAATTGTTCGGGGTCCACTTATGAGTGAGAACATGTGGTACTCAGTTCTGGGTTTCTGTGCTAGATCACTGAGTACGATAGACTTTAAGTCCATCCAAGTTGCTGTGAAGTTCATAACTTTGTCCTTCTTTATGACTGTATAATATTCCATCATGTATATATACCGCTTTTTTTTTTAATCCAGTCCACTTTTGATGGGCACCATGGTTGGTTCCATGTATTTGCTATTGTGACGAATGCGGCAATAAACATGTATATGTAGGTATCTTTTTCATAGAGTGATTTGAGTTCCTCCAGATATATTCCCAGTAGAGAGATTGCTGGATTGTATGGAAGGCTGATTTTTTAAGGTCTTTTAGAAATTGCCACACTGTTTTCCACAGAAGTTGTACTAGTTTAGACTCCCACCAACAGTGTAGAAGTGTTCCCTTTTCTCTGCACCCTCTCCAGCATCTGTTGTTTTTTGAGTTATTGATGATGGCCCTCCTGACTGGAGTTAGGTGGTATCTCAGTGTGGTTTAAATTTGCATTTCTTTGGTGACTAGTGAAGCTGAGTATTTTTTCGTATATCTGTTAACTGCTCGTATGTCTTCTTTCGAGAAGAGTCTATTCATATCTTTTGCCCACTTTCTAATGGTGCTGTTTTTGTTTTTGTTTTTTCATTTTGGCACATTTGAGTTCCTTGCAGCTCCTAAATGTTAGATCTTTGTCAGATATGTAGTTGGCAAATATTTTTTTCCCATTCTGTGGACTGTCTCTCTGCTCTCCTGATGGTTTCTTTTGCTTTGCCGGAGGTTTTCAGTTTGTTAAGGTTCCACTTGTCTATCTTATCTCTTTTGGCATGGGAATTTCGAGTTTTGATCAGGAATTGGTTGTCAGTTCCAATTTCTCTATGGGTAGCTCCTTCATTATCTGAAGTTCTTATAGATTGAGGTTTTATGTATAGGTCTTTGATCATTTAGAGTTGATTTTTGTGTATGGTGATAGGTGTTTTAATCATCCGCATGTGGTCAGCCAACTTCCCAATCACTATTTACTTGAGTAGGTTCTCCTCTCTCCAGTGGTTGTTGTTGGTGGTTTTGTCAAAGATGAATTGGTTGAGAAATTGAAGTTTTGCTTCCAAAATCTCTATCCTGTTCTACTGGTGTATATGCCTATTCTTGTACCATTACCAGACGGTTTTAATTATTGTAGCCTTACAATAAATTTTAAAGTCTGGAAGTGTGATAACTCCCACTTTGTTTCTTTTGCTGAGGATTGTTTTGGCTATTTGTGGTCATTTATGTTTCTATATGAATTTCTGTATTATCGTTTCCAGGTCTGAGTAGAATGATACTGGTAATTTAACGGGTATTGTGTTAAATCAGTAGATTGCCTTGGGTAGGACGGACATCTTAACCATGTTGATTCTTCCAGTCCATGAATATTTTTACATTTGTTTGTGTCATCTTTGATTTTTTTGAGCAGTATTTTGTAGTTTTCATTGTAAAAGTCTTTGAATTCTCTGGTCAGGAAGATGTCAAAGTATTTCACTTTTTTGTGTCTATTGTGAATGGAATTGTGTTTTTTATTTGGGTTTCTGTCTGTTTATTGTTGGTGTACAGGAATATGACTGACTTTTGAACATTTATTTTATATCCTGAGACTTTGCCAAAGCCTTTTATCAGTGCAAAGAGGCTTTTGATGAATTCTCTTGGGTTTTCAGGGAGAATTTTCAAGAATCATGTCGTCAGCAAAGAGGAATAACTTAACTTCCTCGTTTCCTATTTGGATACCCCTGATTTCCTTCTCTTGTCTGATTGATCTAGCTAGGACTTCCAATACCATGGTGAACAGGATGGATGAGAGTGGGCAATTTTGTCTTCTTCTGGTTTTCAGGGCGAATGATTCCAATTTCTATCTGTTTAGTGGTATGTTGGCTGTGGGTTTCTCCTAGATGGCTCTAACTATTTTGAGGTGTGCTCCATATATGCTTAGATGCTCAAGGTTTTTTATCAAGAAGCGGTGCTGTATTTTATCAAAAGTTTTTTCTGCATCTAATGAAATAATCATGTGATTTTTTTCTTTACTTCTCTTGATGTATTTAATTATGTTTATAGTCTTGTGGATGTGGAACCAGATCTGCATCCCAGAGATGAAGCCTGCTTGATGAGGGTGAATGATTTTTTAGATGGGTTGTTGGATCCAGTTTGCTGCAATCTTGTTGAGAATTTTAGCATCTATGTTTATCAAGGTTATTGGCCTATAGTTCTCTTTCTTTGTTGGATCTTTACCCAGTTTGGGTATCAATCAAGTGATGTTAGTTTAACAAAATGATTTGGGGAGAGTTTCATCTTTCTCAATTGCTTCTTTTTCTTTTTGGAGTCTCACTCCGTCACCCAGACTGGAATGCAGTGGCACATTTACGGCCACCCTAGTGTCAACCTGCTGGGCTCAAGTGATCCTTCCGCCTCAGCCTTCCAAGTAGCCAGAACTACAGGTGCACACTATCACACCCAGTTAATTATTTTTATTGATTTATTGTAGAGATGAGGTCCTGCCAAGTTGCTCAGGCTGTTCACAAACCTGTGGGCTCATGCAATCCCCTCACCTCAGCCTCCCAAAGTGCTGGGATTACAGGCTGGAGCCACCATGCATGGCCCTGTGGAATACTTTCAATAGAATTGATATCAGCTCATCCTTGTATGTTTTGTAGAATTCTGCAGGAAAGTCATCTGGTCCAGGGCTTTTTTGTTGGTAGTTTTCTTATGACATAGTCAGTTTCCTGGGTTGTCATTTGTCTATTTAAGGTCTCAATTTCTGCGATTTGGGAAGGTTGTGTGATATTAAAAAAAAGTCCTCCATTTCATTTAGGTTTTCGAGTGTGTTTCCATACAGGTGTACATAGTAATCTCTGATAATCTTTTGTATTTCTTCAAGGTCAGTTGTAAGTTCGCCTTTTGCATTTTTTATTGTGTTTATTTTTCTCTCTTTTTCTTGGTCAGTCTAACGAGTGGTCCATTAATTTTGTTAATCCTTTCAAAAAACCAGATTTTGGTTTCATTGATTTTTTTGTATTATATTTTTGTCTTCTATGTCTCAAATTTGAGTTTTTATTTTGGTGATCTGGATTTTTCTGCTCAAGTTATGGTTTTATTGAACTTGCTTTTCCAGGTGATTTGTTAGGTGATTTGTCAGGTGGTTAACTTGTGATCTTTCCATTTTGTTCATGTGTGTTTGTAGAAATATGAATTCCCCTGTTAGGACTGATTTCATGGCATCCCAGAAATTTTGACAAGATGTTTCCTCATTTTCATTTGTTTCCAGGTATCTTTTTTTTTTTTTTTTTGAGTTGGAGTCTCACTCTGTTGGAGTGCAGTGGCCGCTCCTGGCCACCGCCACCCTGACCTGCTGGGCTCCAGTGATCCTTCCGTCTTAACCTTCCAAGTAGCTGGAACTACAGGTGTGCACTACCACGCCTGGCTAATTTTTTATTTATTGTAGAGATGAGGTCTTGCCAAGTTGCTCAGGCGGGTCTCGAACCCCACAGGCTCAGGCAATCCACTCACCTCGGCCTCCCAAAGCACGGGATTACAGGTTGAGTCCAGGTATCTTTTAATCACTGTTTTGATTTCTGTGTTGACCCAGGAGTTGTTTAGTATCATGCTGTTTAGTGTCCATGTCTTTGTGGGTTTGGGGGAAACTTTGTTGGTATTGATAATTATTTTTATTTTACTGTGGTCTGAGAATGCATGGCTGAATTTCAATCTTATGGAATTTATTTATGCTTGATTTATGGTCGAGGACGCGGTGGATCTTGAGTATGTTCCATGTGGATATGAATAGAATGTATATTCCTTTGTTGTTGGGTGGAGTGTTCTGTAGGTACCAATTAAGTCAATTTGGTCAAGAGTCTCACTGAGGTTCTGGATCTCCTTGTTGACTTTTTGTCTTGATGATCTGTCTAGGCCTGTGAGTGGGGTGTTTAAGTCCCCAGCTATGATAGAGTCAATATCTTTTTTAGTTTATCTAGAACCTGCTTTATGAAAGTTAGTGCTCCTATGTTAAGTGCAGACATGTTTAGGATGAATATTTCTTATTGATAGATTAAACCTTTTATCATTATGTAGTGACCTTCTGTATATTTTTATATTTTTGATAGCTTAAAGTGTATTTTATCTGATATTAAGATCATGATTTCTGCTTTCTTTTGTTTTCTGTTCACCTGTTATTTTTTGTTTCCCATCCTCTTACTTGAGTCTGTGAGTGTCCTTTCTGGTAA
This sequence comes from Carlito syrichta, assembly GCF_000164805.1. NCBI lineage: Eukaryota > Metazoa > Chordata > Mammalia > Primates > Tarsiidae > Carlito > Carlito syrichta. Next base: position 306,652 of record NW_007249565.1, read on the forward strand.
GATGAGTCTCTTGGAGACAATATGTTGTAGCCTCATGATTTTTTATCCAATTTGCCATTCTACGTCTTTTCAGTGATGCATTTCGTCCATTAACATTCAGGCTAATTGCAGAGTTGTGAGAGCTTATCCCTGACATGTGATTCTTATAGGGTTTTCTGCTGTTGCTTCTATTTGTTTATTTGTTTTTTGTCTTTCTTTTGATTTCTAGGTTGATTCATGTGTGTTTTCTATCTTTTTCCTGCATTCTTGGGAAGGGTATTGACATTCTTTTTTTCCTTTCATCTGTGTTTAATACTTTTTATAATGTTTCTTGTAGAGCTGGTCTGGAGGCAGTGTAAACTCTTAGGGATTGAATGTCTGGGAAGGATTTTAATTCTCCATCACTGATGAAACTTAGCTGAGTAGGTAATTCTTGGTTGAAATTGTTTATCTTTGAAAATTTTGAAGATTGAGCTCCAAGCTCTCCTAACCTAAAGTGTTTTTGTAGATAAGTCTGCTGCTATTCTAAGTGGTCTTCCCTGGTAGGTGGTTTGACCTTTCTCTCTTGCTGCCTTTAGGATTTTTTCTTTCATATCTACTTTGTGTAGGTGAATTACTATGTGTCTAGGAGTTAGTCTTCTCATATGTTGTCTTGCAGGGGTTCTCTGAATCTTTTTTGTTTGACTAGTTGCATCACTGATGAGATAATGGCAGTTTTCTTTAATAATTTCATGGAATGTTTATTCCAAGGTAGACTCTGTCTCTCTATCTGCCTCAGGGATTCCAATTAATCTTAGGTTCATCCTCTTGAAATAACCACTCATCTCTCAGAGGTTTTGTTCTGTCTTTTTAGGCTTCTTTTATGTTTTTAACAATTTAGGTCAGTCCCATATTGTGGTCCTCAAGCTCTGAGATTCTTTCTTCTACTTGGTTAATTCTGTTTTCCATGCTTATCACTTTGTTGTTTATTTCATTCACTCTATTTTTTATGCTGTTATCTTGGTTACCAACTCCTTCATTCTTTTGTCTTGTCTCTCCTCATTTCTATTTATTCTCCCTATTAATATCTTGATATCTGGGTTTGTGATCGGAGACCAGTCATTCTAGGGGTTCTTCATTGCTTGAGTTTCAAAGTCTATATTCTCAGTGACTGACCTCCCAGGTGTCTGTGAGAGACTCATAGTCTTCCTTTAGTTTTTCTTCATTTCTTTAGATTTTTCTTTTTTTAAAACTCTTCTTTAATTCTGTTATTCCGTGATAGGTGGGATTGCTTTTTTATCTGTTTGCTCAGTCTCCTAATCTTCCTTATGTAGTTCCTCTGGTTATATTTAATTCTGAAGCTGGATTGGGGGTGGGGGCCTCTGCTTGTTGTAGTTTTGAGATGTAATTGAGGGGAGAGCTATGATTCAGAAGTTATCAGCAGACCCCAGTATCAGTTGACAGGTATGTGCCCCCCCCGGAACCCACTTCCCACTGTCTTAAAATCTGTCCATGCAGTGGGGGTGTCCGTTTGTCCCCTGAAGGCTAGATTAGATAAGAAAAGGGAAAAAGGAAGACGAAAGGAAGTAGAGAGAGAGAGAGAGAGAGAAGAAGAAGAAGAGGGAAAACAGGTGTACCAGCTAACAAATAAACATACAAAGACTCTAAAAATCAAAAAGACAAAAGCATATGGACAATTATACAAACAATCAAGCAAAAAGCTCTCTGTTGGTGTAGTCTCCCTCAAAAATCTCCACATATAAACAGAAAATCTTAAAAAAAATAGCAAAAACAAAGCAAGTACAAAAACAAAAAGAAAGAGAGAAGAAATAAAGCTAAAACTAGTACAAAAAACAAATAAGGAGAAAAAAAAATCCTCTCTTTCTCTCTGGTTGTTTCTGTGGCTCCAGGTTTCTTTCAGGCCTCCACCTTAAGGAGCAACTCTGGTCTCCAGCTCCTCCCCTCTACTCTCAGCCCAGACAGGTAAGGTTGTTCTCAGCATGGGTCAGATGCCCCATGGACTACTGTGAGAGAAGAGTGGATCAGATACAGACTCATCCTATTCACTGCTGCTGCTGTCAAGTCACCCATTCAGTTTTGATGTGTCCATGCCTGTTCCAGCATGGGGGGAAGAGCATCGGTCTCACCAAGTCTGATGAGAAGATAACCTCTGGGTCCCAAGTTGGAGACTGGGTGGATCTGGGCAGGGCAATGCAGTTCTTTGCCCAGTTCTGGGCCTGTGAAGATGGTGCCTGTTGGGCATCTGGTCACTGGCATTGGAGCTTTATTTCAGATTTCCATGACCTGCCTCTTTCTGCTTGTGCCCAGTCTGCTACTGCAGGCGATGGCGTCGTCCGGGTGCTAGGTAGTGCGGGGCAACTGTTCTCTGCTGCCTCCACTCAAGAGAGCCCCCAAGAATGGCAGACGATCCTGTATACTTGGGCCTTCAATCTCAGGGGGGTGGTGGGTTGCAGTCACCTCCAGTGAACCTGAATATCCCTCAGAAGGACTTTTGCTCATCTACCTACACCCATTCACACTCACTTTTGTGGAGACTCATAGTCTGACCTGTTCTGTCACTATCTTGCCCAGAAGCTGGGAAGTTTTCTTATGATGGGTCTGTTTAATGTCTCGATTTCTTCTTGTTTCCACCTGGGGAGGTTGTATGATATCAGAAAGTCCTCCATTTCATTGAGGTTTTTGAGTTTGTTTTAATATGTGTGCATAGTAATCTCTGATAATTTTTTGTACTTCTTCAGGGTCCACTGTGATTTCATCTTTTGCATTTCTGATTATGTTTATTTGGGCTTTTTGTCTCTTTTTCTTGGTCAGTCTGGCTGGGGGCCATCAATCTTATTTATCCTTTCAAAGAATCAGTTTTTTGTTTCATTGATTTTTTTTCTATGTTATTTTTGTCTTCTGTGTCCTGTATTTGAGCTTTTTCTTTGTTGATCTGGGTTCTTCTGCCGAAGTTAGGGTTTTGGTGGTCTTGTCTTTCCAGCTCCCTTACATGGGTTGTTATACTGTTAACTTGTGATCTTTCCATTTCCTTGATGTGTGTTTGTAAAGAAATGAATTCCCTGCTCAGTCATGCTTTCAAAATCCCAGAGATTTTGGTAAGATGAGTCTCCAGAAAACAGTATATTGTTTTGTCATTTTTAAAATCCAATTTGCCATTCCATGTCTTTCCAGTGGTGCATTTAGTTTATTCATGTTCAGACAAATTATTGAGATGTGAGAGTTTATCCCTGTCATTAGGTTCTTATAGGGTTTGATGTTGTTTGTTTATTTGTTTGTTGGCTTTCTTTTGATTTTTGTGTTGATATATGTGTATGTATTCAACCTTTTTCCTGCATTCTTGGGAAGAGTATGGTCATCCCCCCCCCCCTTTCTTCTGTGTTTAATACTTTCATGGGCATTTCTTGTTGAGCTGGTCTGGGGGCGGCATGGTCTCTTAGGGATTGAATGTCTGGGAAGAATTTTAATTCTCTATTGCTGATGAAGTTTAATATGACTGGGTAGGAAATCTTGATTGGAACTGCTAATCTTTGAGATCTTAGAAGACTGGACTCTAGTCTCTTCTAGCCTATAGTGTTTCTGTAGATAAGTCTGCTGTTATTCTAATTGATCTTCCCCAGTAAGCAGTCTGACCTTTCTCTCTTTCTACCCTTGGGATTTTTTCTTTTATACCTATTTTGTGTAAGCAATTAACTATGTGTCTAGACGTTGGTCTTCTCATTTGATGTCTTGCAAGGGTTCTCTGAATTTCTTGTGTTTGAATGGTCATGTCTCTGATGAGATGAGGGAAGTTTTCTTGGATAATTTCATGGAGTGTTTGCTCCAGGGTGGTCTCTGTTTCTCTATCTTCCTCAGAAATGCCTCTTCACCATAGGTTCGGCCTCTTGATATAATCAAACATCTCTTGTTAGTTTTTTTCTGTCTTTTTTTTTTGAGTTGTAGTCTCACTCTGTCGCCCAGACTGGAGTGCAGTGGCCACTCCTGGCCACCACAGCCTCGACCTGCTGGGCTCTGGCGATTCTTCCACCTCAGCCTTCCGAGTAGCCAGAATTACAGGCATGCGTTACCACACCCGGTTGATTTTTTTTTTTTTTTATTTATTGTAGAGATGAGGTCTCGCTGCCCAGGTGGGTCTCGAACCCTCGGGCTCAGGCAATCCACTCACCTCAGCCTCCCAAAGGCGAGGGATTATAGGCTGAGCCACCAAGTCCGGCTTTTTTCTGTCTTTTAAAGTTTCTTTTCTATGTTTATAACAGTTTGCATTAGTTTCATATTTTGGTCCTCAAGTTCTGAGATTCTTTCTTCTGCTTGGTTAATACTGTTTTCCATGCTCGTCAGTTTGTTATTTATTTCATTTACTGTATTCTTTATTGCCATCATCTCAGTTATCAGTTTCTTCATTCTTTCTTCTTGTCTCTCCTCATTTCTATTCATTCTCTCTATTAATATCTTCATATCTGGGTATTTTGTTTGAGACCAGTCATTCTGGGGGCTCTTCATAGTTTGAGTTCCAAAGTCTGTATTCTTTTTTTTTTTTTTTTGAGTTGAAGTCTCACTCTGTCGCCCAGACTGGAGTGCAGTGGCCGCTCCCAGTCACTGCAGCCTCAACCTGCTGGGCTCTGGTGATCCTTCCACCTCAGCCTTCCAAGTAGCTGGAATTACAGGCATATGCTACCACACCCGGCTGATTTTTTGATTTATTGTAGAGATGATGTCTCACCGCCCAGGTGGGTCTCGAACCCGCGGGCTCAGGCAATCCACTAAAAGTCTGTATTTTTAGGTACTGGTTTCCCAGGGGTCTGTATGGGACCTGTGTTATTCCTTTGATTTTTCTTCTTTTGTGATGGGTTTCCTTTCCATCCCCCCTTCTTCTCTTTTTCTACCCATGACACCAGGAGAAGTTGGAGAGAGGCAGATTTTCCCCCTTTCTTAAATTCTATTGGTCAGTGATTGAGTGATAGCCTTCACTTCTGTTTGCCCAATCTGCTGTTCTTCCTTATGTAGATACTCTGGATTTGTTCAATTTTTAAGCTGTACTGGGGATTGGGGGCTGTTCTTTTTGTAGATTTTAGATTTGATTCAGATGTGATGGGGGAATTGTGGTTCAGAAGCTATCTGTAGATCACAGTATTGGCTGACAAGAGTGTGGGTTCCTTGAACCCACTTCCCACTACCTTGAAACCTGTCTCTGCAATGGGGGTGTATGCATGCTCCCTGGAAGCAAATAGAGATAAGAAAAAGGAAAAAACAGAAAAAGGAAGAAGGGAGATGAAGGGGGGAGAAGTAGAAGGAAAAGAGACAGACTCATCAACTAAAACATAAACAAAGAAGCAAACACAAACAACCAAACCCTAAAAGACAAAAACATACAAGCAAACAACCGTGCAAAGAAACAAAAAATAACCTGATGATGCCCTCGCCCCCCAAAATGCCCATATGCAAACAGAAAAGCTAAAAGAAACCCAAAGAAAATAACAAAAACAAAACAATTATTAAAGCATAAACTAAAGCAGAGAGAGGGGAAAAAAAACCCAGCTCCCTCTGTGACTGTTTCTGGAACTTCAGATTCCTTTCCCAAACTCTGTGGCTGCTGCTTCTGCTGGTTGCTGAGGTAGAGAGTGGGCTTCAGTCTCCAACCCCTCCCCTCTGCTCTCAGTGCTGGCTGATGGGATTGCTCTTAGTGTGGGTCAGATGCCACATGGACTGCTATGGGAGAAAGGTGAATCAGATCCAGACACACCCAACTCTTCTGATGCTGCTTCTGCTGACACCACGCCCCCCCACTTAGATCAGGTGTGTCCATGCCTAGTCCAGCATGGGGTTGGCGCATCCAACTTTCTGTCTGTGCCTGAAGTTTCCTTTCTAGACCAGCAATGGTTGATCCCAGAGGGGCGAAGAGATCACCTCTGGGTTCCAGGTTGGAGGCTAAACAGAGCCAGGTGGGTCAACACAGGTCTCCACTCATGCAGACAGTCTTTATGAACACTCATCCTTGCAGAGACTTTCATGCACCCACTGGTTCTGTTGCCATCTTGCCTCTGACCCCCCAATTTTTCAAATTTATTTTCATTGGGTATAGATTTCTAGGCAATAGTATTTTTATTATCATTTTTATTATTTAGTGTTATCAAGGTGTCATTCCACTGTCAAGTAGTCTGCACTGTTTCTGTTGAAAAGACAGCTCTCAGTGTTATTACTTATGTTTTTAATGGTTTTTTTGTCCTCTTGATGCTTTAAATATTTTCTTTCTTTCTTTTAAGCAATTTTACTCTTTACTAAGTTCTTGGAGTTTGTGGTTGCCTCTTGAACTTGTGGTTTCAAGACTTTCATCAGCTTTGAAAATCACTTGTTATCTTAACATATATTGCTTCAACACATTATTTCTGTTATTTTTCTGGGTTTCTAATTATAAATATATCAGATCTTTTCATCATATCTCATGTGTCTCATGCTATCTTTATTCTCATTTTAAATTTTATTTTTATTTTCATTTAAAAAAGATTTCATTTTTATTTTTATTATCTTTTTTTGTTGTTCAGTGTAGAATATTTTAACAGAATTAACTTCCAATTAAATATTGTTTTTGTTTTAGTATATCCAAACTGTTTTTTAACCTACTTAACAAGTTCTTAAAAACATCAATTAAGTTGAACTTTCAGTTCTAATTTTCCATTGTATTTATTTTATGGCTTCTGATAATCATGCAAAATTCTTGATCTTATTATCTATTTCCTTAAACACATTATTCAGTTGTTTTGAAGTTTTCAATAATTTCAAAATTTAATAATTTCAAAAACTGGATCACCTATGGATCTGCCTCTATTTTTTTTTTCTCTTGGTTTTCATGTTTTGGTCCTACCTACTTCATGCCTGGTATTTTCTTTATTAAATGATGGATATTGAGTATGTACAATAGTAATAAAAACATTATTTTCTTTTAGAGATGATTTAATTTTCTTTCTGACTGATAAAGTGGGGAGGAACACCTTATAGCAGTCAGGGATTAGACAGCTTAAGGCTAATATTTGAATATTTTCAAACATCTCTGTTTTTCAAAACATTCTTCTATGGTTTTACAAGAATCACAATCATGTTTTGATAAGTTATCTACTATTGATACTCAAGTTTTGATGAGTGTTATTCTAAAACAAGTTACACTGTGATAGCCACAACTCTTTTTTGCTCTGCTTTTGAATTATGAATTTCTGAGTTTATTTAGATAATGTTTTCTTTCAGGGAAACGCCACGTGGGAAAAGAACGTCCCTTTATGTTTCTAAAACCTAACAAGTGCTTGCCACATACTGGCATTTAATAAACATTTGTTAAGTGTTAGTAAATGAAAAACCTTTTTTGGGTCTGTTTTTCTTTTGTTCCTCATCAAGAGCACTTTGAACAGTTATTTTGCACCTAGCAGTAATTTGGGCATTTTGATAATACAAAGAAACATTAGATATGGTTTTTGCCCTCAAATAATTTATGTTCTTAAATCAGAGACTCCTGTGATAAAGATTTTTTAAGGTCACCCAGAGCTACCCAACTCACTAAACAATTTGAATCACAAAACTTAAATTGACATGGGAATTCTCCAGTCTAGATATAAGTAGAGTTTGACTCTTAAGACAATAAAAGTGGTTTCATAGTTATTCCTGAACTACTGTATGGAGACATGATTTATGGCTCCATTTGGTGCTAAAAGAGTATCAAGATTGATTATTGTTTCCTGCCATGTATGTGGGTCATGAACATTGCAAACTATATTCAAATATTTGTGTTCTCTGGTAAAAATTCATTAATAGCACACAAAAATAAGACAATTGAGGTTTTTTGTTTTGTTTTGTTTTTTGAGTTGGAGTCTCACTCTGTCACCCAGGCTGGAGTCCAACGGCACACTCATGGCCACTGCAGCCTCGACCTGCTGGACTCAGACAATTCTTCAACCCCAGCCTTCCAAGTAGCTGGAAATACAGATGTGTGTTACCACACCCAGCTTGTTTTTTTATTGATTGTAGAGATGAAGTCTCACCACATTGCCCAGGTTGGTCTCAAAGCCCTGAGCTCTGGCAGTCCTCTCACCTCAGCCTCCAAAGTGCTGGGATTACAGGCTTGAGTCACTGTGACCAATTGACAATTAAGGTTTTAAGAAACAAAATTTGAAGATAAGTACTGAATTCGGGGTATATTTGGAGCCTATACAGAGTTATGCTCTAGACAAAATAGAACTTGCAGAAAACCAGGGTTCCAGTTTCTTAATTCCTACCTATGTATCTCACATTCATTGAGGAATTACCACATCTCTGGAACATTATTAGAGTCTTACATGTATTGATTTATTTAATTTTCACAACTTTATCAATAAGTTGTTACTCGTTTCATGATCTTGACAAATTACCTGAATGTTTGAGTCTCACTTCCTTACCTGTATGAGATGGACACAAAGTTTCTTACGGGGCTAACTCAAGACTTACATGACATAATATGTGTGAACACAATCTATAATCTAAAAATGAAATATGGTATTATTACATCCAGCCCATTACACTGTGGTTGCTGTTGCAAAGAGGATAAGCCAACATCAAAAGCAATATGACACAAGGGTTGACTTGCATAGTATAGAGTGTAAGTGCTCTATTGAAGGAAGTTGTTGAGGGCTGTGATATTGAGTCAAGAAATAGATTAATGGAAAGCAGTGACTTTAGTCACAAATTAAAACATAAGGAGGAGGAAAACCATAAAGACCGTGAAACAAGAATAAGAATAACATTTATTAAAATGTCAAGAAAGATTATCTGAATAAAGTTAAAAGTATACATTAAAAATTACATGTATAATAGAGCATAATGAATTTTTATTATATTTGAAATACGTATGATTTTAATCACTGTCTTTTTTAGGTATTACAATTATTTCTGTGCATGTTTTTTGTTATCTATTTGATAGTGAGAGGTTTTTTTAAGACAAAGGCAAGCTCTCATTAACTATTATTTTGCCTTTACATGTAGCAAAAGAATATAGTAATTAGAGTCAGAGATATGAGTTGAGTTGAAATCTTTTCTCTACTCGATTTTTTTTTTTTGAGTTGGAGCCTCATTCTGTTGCCCAAGCTGAAGTGCAGTGGCACGCTCCCGTCTACTGCAGCCTCGACCTGCTGGGCTCCAGCGATCCTTCTCCCTCAGCCTTCCAAGTAGCTGGAATTACAGGTGCAAGCTACCACGCCCGACTAATTTTTTGATTTATTGTAGAGATGAGGTATCGCCAAGTTGCCCAGGCAGGTATCGAACCCAAGAGGGCTCAGGCAATCCCCCCACCCTGGCCTCCCAAAGCATGGGATTACAGGCTGTGCCACTGCTTGATTCTTGTGTGACTATAAATGTTTTCTTACTTAGTCCCGTAGCACACCCCTATAGTCCCAGCTACTTGGGAGGCTGAGGTAGGAGGATCATTTGCGCCCAGGAAATCTAGTCCAGCCTGGGCAACATAGCAAAACACTATCTCTAAAAATAAACATGCAAACAAACAGAAGTTTTCTCATCTTCGAAACAGACAGGATGAGCCTTGAACAAATTAGACTGTGGTGAGAATCAAATAAAAGTATCTAAGTTTCACTATTGGTTGAGAAGTGATACCAGAATGCTTATTATTGACACCATTGCTGCAATCATCCTCATCATTACTCTGTAATCATAATTTTCGCTAGACCTAGCACTTTCTTGCAAGGTAGGTCAATGTTTGCTTAGTAAAGAATGATGGAGCAAATGGATAAATAAATGAATCAGACAAGGTAGTCTAGTAATAAAGCAGGATACTAGATTAGTCAGGGCCTTGAAAATTTAGTTTCACAAAACAGTTCAAGACAAAAGATGTGCTGTCAATGTTAAAGTTTGAAATTCTGCTTTTTGTATAGTTTTCTTACAGTAAAATGTAAAGTTGCCTTTAATAGAGCTCAAGAAAAGGCCAGAGGCATGGGTGGGATTGGGAAATGGAAAGCATATTCTTCTAAAAGAAACCATTGCATGGTTTAACACTAAAAGAAAAAAACAATTTTCAGTGAGTGGGAGCCAGCAAATGACCTTCCAGCAGAGGAGAAGAGAGAGTCCCACTCTCTCTTTCATTAAGACTGTGTGAATGAACTCTATAAACAATTACCCTGTTCAGACTGCTAACATCTGTATCCAGATCAGGCATGCATTTCCGGAAGTAGATTTTCACCGCTGAAGTTTATGATGTAATTTCAGAGTGGAAAGCATTTCAACCAATTTTAGGAGTGTTTAAAGCTCGTGACATTTCCTGTCCTTTTTGGGAAACTAGTGTATACTAAAAAAAAATATTCTTAAGAATCAGAATCACTTTTGTCCCAAAATAACATCAATTATTTGCCTTCTCTTCATAACTTTTGATGTTATGCTTGAGGATAAAGACATCAGCCTAAAAGGGGGGTTAAAACAGAAGTGGAAAAAATGTGTAAGATTTGAAAGAACATCCTGTTTTATTTCTCTGGTTCTGTTTTCCAGGGTCTTCGCATGGTGAATGAAAGGAAGGAAAACCCACAAAGCCAACCTCTTGGGTGGGTGGAGGAGAAGAAACGAAGACATTTTTAAAAAACCTTTCTTAGTTCAAAATGGAATCACTTGTTCAAGACAAAAGAAAAACAAAACACAATGAACGTAAATATTATCAGGAGTTTAGCGCTATGTATAAAATTATTTGCATAAATGCAATTACTTTTATACGTTATCTATGAGTATATGTGTGTTTCTATTGGCTTTGTGCATTTTTTTCTACTATAATGAAGATAGTAAGAATCCCAAACATAAAAATAATTGGGCTGGCAATAGAGTTCAAAACTTTAACAAGTTTCCCCAGTCTCTCTTCTTTTAATATTTAAATTAAATATTTAAACATAGTTTTAATACTTTACTTGAAGAACTGTGAATTCTCATAGCTTATTTTAGTTCTTCACGCGGGGTAATGAGTAAGCTCAAAAACATGTTTGCATGCTAAATAAGGGGTGGAGGGATATTTATGTCTCTAGTCATCTTTATTTGTATGACTGCTTCATGTGTTTGTAAGAATGATGAAGAATTGGTAGGATCATTTGGCAATCAAAGTATTGAGACCAAATTGAGTATCTTCCTCCCAGAAAAATATTTCAAAAATATTATTTGGTAGATAGATTGATGACATGTGAGAGTCAAAGTACAAAAAAAAAAAAATCAGTGAGGAACTCTCTATTTGAAAAGATGTCCCCATTTTTAAGAAGCAGGCTGGGTGATACTGATGCAAGTGGTTGGTTAGAGGGCTCTGCTTCGAGAAACACTAGTTCAGTGGGGGAAGAGAACAGATATTTTATTAATGAGCATATGCTACTTGCCATGTACCAGTAGGTGCTTTAACCACAGTATCATCATTCTTCATAATAACTTCATGAGTAAATATTTTTATTCCATATCGTCGATAATAAATGGAAACCAAAAATATTCCAAAGTTAGTAAGTTGAGGATCAAGGATTCACATCTATGGTCTTTTGGGTATTTCTTTCTCTACATCAAAATTTTCTTCGTTTGCTAGAATATCTATCAATTTAAACATCAGGAAATTTTTTCTATTTAAAAACAAATATACATTTTTCTCCTTTGATCAGTCTCCACTCAATAGAAGTATGGGGAAAAGATGTCTGCTGGATTCTATTTGGCTCAGAAGTGTCTTTAACAGTAGTGAAATCAAACTAACTCTCCAGCTGAGTTATTTATTTATTTTTAAAGAATTATCCCTCATCTTTTTTTGGTCTGAAAATTGAGTATTTTTCACAAAAGAAAATAGGGGGCTTGCAATTAGGCATGCAAACAATTATTTGTTCGTGCATAAGCCAATTCTGTTATTTCTTATAGCTCCATTATCTTTGGAAAGTGAGAAGGGTTTTGCTCTCCCTTTGTATTGGTTTTCCATTCTTTTTTTTTATACTCAGATGCTAAAATTAGATTGAGGGCATCATAATTATGCCATAATTACAATGTTCATATTTTTCTGCTACGGAAAATTAGTGCCAATTTTGATTTTCTCCAAAACTTCAACAGATGCTCTCTTTCTATGGCATCGTAAATTAATGTCAGAGTGTATATAAATGCATACACCATCTTTATGAACTCGTGAGGTGTGTGACAAATCCAGTGTTTCACTGAAGTCGTTTCTAAGAATTATTATTTTTATTGATAGTTTTATTGCAGAGAGCTTAATTATTCTCTAACTACATTTAAAACTGTCTTATTTTCACTATTCAGAGAGGAACTTGTTATCTCTGCCAAAAAAGCATCATTTTACAAATGGAACATAGAAACCCAGAGATAGGAAATGACTTTTTCAAGGTCACTCACTCAGCAAGCCAGAAGCAGAGTCAGGGTTAGATATTTTTATCCTGATTATTTTCATTATATCACACTGACTTAATCAGATATAAGCCTTAAGACCTAAGACTGGAAACTTAAGTCTGGTTAACCATCTTGCCCTCACTTCTTTACTGCTTTTGAGCAATAGAAGATTCTAAAAGGTAGTGGAGACAGCCTGAAGCTCACCAGTTTGGAAAAGAAGACCAAAGAGATGAGTGTCTCAGTAAAGCGTTAGAAGATAAGACATTGCTGTTTATCTAGAACTGAGTGCTGCTGCTCTCTTTTCTAGATGGCTCTTGGCTAAGAGCTGAGAAGAATGAGGTCTTAGCAACCATGTACTCATTTAACAAATATTTACTGACAGTATTCTGTGGCTGCAATTCCCTGGAAATACAAGATAGAAGATATCATTTCACCTCCAACAACACCGTTCAAGGAAAAGGGTTCCCATTCCAATGGCAGGAAGAGATAAATGAAAATTGTATTCCAAAACAACTGGAATTGCTTTATTAAAAATATTTAACTTATATTCTAATTGAGTGTTTTCTGTGTCTTCTAATCAATAATAAGTTGAATCAGGCAAGGTTTCTGTCTTCAAAAACTTTCAATCAAGTAGGTAGATAAAATACGTATTTAAGTAAAATTCAAGTTAGAGGGTGGGTATTTATCTCTACAGCTAATTTTTAAGTGGTTAGGATAAAGGTGGCATTCATATGGGTCCTTAAAGAATTGGTGAAATTTGGCAAGTGAAGAATGGGCCATGTGTTACAGATATTACAGACTTTATGCTTAGAATTCTGAAGCTCACAGTTTTACAGGGTAATTGGATGTATGGAGAAGAGTGGTAGAAATTTCAGTTGGGAAAAGTATGTTGAAACTACTTATGGTGAACAGTGAATGATGAGCTGGACATTTTTAAAGCAGTATGGACACTGACAAGTCAAAAAAAGCCATGTATTAAAATAGCATTCCTAAGGTCAAAGCACTTTTAAGGTGGCCAAAATAGCTTAAGCATTGGTTGCAGCGTCAAGCTAAGTACTGCATTTGTTCTACTTCCTTGAGAAGCTCAGCTACTGACCAAAGATTTCTTAGCAATTTCTCACTATGCTCATGAATGTGTGTGCGTGAGTGTGTTTTGGGGGGGCGGGGGGGGGCGGCAAAGAAAGACAGAGAGAATAGACATCAACATTCTGGTTCTACTTTTATGGATCAATTACGAAGAAAAAGCAACAGGACTGTGGGGTTAAGCTTTTTTGTCCAGCAGGATTCTAGGTGTAGGCAATAGCTTTCCAAGGGATAGAAGGAGAGGGCTTTGTCCTTCCATAAAGATCAAGAAAGCGTCCTATCTGTCCTGCCATAGAGATCAAGAAAGGGTCCTGTTTGTTCCACCTACACTAAGCGTGTGTGTGTGTGTGTATGCGTGTGTGTGTGTGTGTGTGTGTGTGTGAGTGATGTGAAGAACAGTGTTTCCTATCAATCAGCTGCCGCCTCATTACTGATCTTCCCAGGAGATGAGCAAATTTGGACCCCACTGTACCTTAACAATTTTTAATTAGTCCATGGATAATTAAGTGTGGTAGCACTTACATTTCAGCACTAATATGAAATCAGAAGTGATCTCTCATTCACTACAGCTGCCCCCACCATATTTCTACTACACCCATGCTGTACATAAATTCACAAGTCATGTATACAAGAGGTACTTCTTGGTTAAAGGTAAGAAAATAACCCTGAGAAGTTCATGACAGCAGACAAGAGGAGACATATAGAGCCATTTGCATCCAACCTATGTAGAGAAATGATGAGGTCAAGAAGATTTAAGTAAAGTGTCCCAAGTTAGGTTAAACTTACTTTATCCATAAACACTTATTTCTAAATTCTTGTGCCAAACTCTATTTATCAAAGATAAGGATATCATTTCAACTTCCATTTTCTTTTTTGAGTTGAAGTCTCACTCTGTCACCCAGACTAGAGTGCAGTGACTGCTCCCGGCTTCTGCAGCCTCGACTTGCTGGGCTCTGGCGATCCTTCTGCCTCAGCTTTCCAAGTAGCTGGAACTACAGGTGCGCACTACCACGCCCGGCTAATTTTTGATTTATTGTAGAGATGTGGTCTCGCCAAGTTGCCCAGGCAGGTCTCGAACTCGCGGGCTCAGGCAATCCACTCACCTCAGCCTCCCAAAGCGCGAGATTACAGGCTGAGTCACCGAGCCCAGCTGAACTCCCATTTTCAATAAGACAATGAACAATATTTCCAGTTTATCTATATTGCATAGATTCAAAAACTGTTAAGTGAAGCAGGGGGCAATAGTGTTTGTTCAAAATAAAGTTCAAATTTTAAGCTGATCAATCTTAGTGGAATCTTAGACATTATTCAACTGCAATTACAAACTTGATTAAATTTAGTTAAGCTCATGAACAGTTATTTGTCCTCCATTACATGTTAGGATTACTTATGAGCTGGAAGATCTTGCATTAGTCATTTATCCTCTCTGAATCTCTTTAACTATCAATAAGCAGTGTGAACGATGTCATTTCACAGTGATGACATTATGTGGATGAACAAGATAATGTATGTGGAAAATAATTTTGTGTAGTGGAAGGTACTTTATATATGCTAGTTCACATTTTCATTAAAATGTTATAGACACCTTCGCCCCAAGTGTAACTTACTGAAGATATATATGATTGAAATCAACCATGTATTTATCTAACCAAACTCATAACCAACTAAAACATACCAACAATTATACAACCTTGTAGATGTATGACAAAAACAATATGGGCGTGCCCCAGTCAGAGCAGATTAATGTGGGAAGCTTAATATTTGCAAACTAGGACAGGGAGGGAACTTGGTCCCTTTTTACATAATAAAGTCAGAGTTTTTCACTCATTCAAAATTATAGTAATATAAACATTTTTGTAATTTGCAGATAAACAGACATAGGTTTAAAAAAAAGGATGATTAATCTTAATGGGATTGAGTTGCTTTTTTTTCTGGCTTTTTAAAAAATTTAAGATATGGGACCAGCATTTACTCTAACTCTTTCTCAACACAAACTAATCATGAATGTAGATCACTCTAGAAGATAAAAGGAAATATCTGGGGACTAATACTTCATTCTTAGAGGGGAGGAATATTGATATTCTATAAGGTGGGAAAGGGAATTAAGTGGAAGTTTCAATAAGAAGAAAGAGAGAATGGCAAAGTTAGAAGAGGACACCTTTTTCCCGGGGCGGCTCAAAAATCATAGGGAACATCTAGGGATCAACTGAAGCCTTTCCTTTCTGCGGAGAGTCAAGAAGGTAGACCAAGGGAACTATGTTTGGTTTTCAGACTTCTTCTAATCTCATTTACATAGTCCTCATAGTTCATATACCACACCACACACACACACACACACACACACACACACACACACACACACACACACACAGAGAGAGAGAGAGAGAGAGAGAGAGAGAGAGAAGATCATGCATAGTTTCTACAACTTTAAAGACATCGCCTGAGTTGTTTAGAAAAGAGTTATTGAGTTCCTTGAGTTCCTCTGGGTATATTCCCAAATCACTCTGTCAAAAAGATATCTACCATGCATGTTTATTCGGCATTATTCGTAATAGCAAAAACATGGAACCAATCGTGCTGCCCATTGAAAGAGAATTGGATAAAAAATATGGTACATATACATGATGGAATATTATGCAGAAGGACAAAATGGTGAACTTTGGAGTCACTTGGATGAACTTAGGCTCTATAATGCTCAGTGATCTATCACAGAAGCAAAGAACTGAGTATCACATGTTCTCACTCATAAGTGAACCTTGAATAATTATTGCAATACTATAAGAAAAGGATTGGCAGTAGTGGAAAACTGCCAGGAAAGGGGAGAGCAGGCTTGAAATAGTGGGAAACTGCCATGGGAGGGTGGAGGCACACCTCATCAACAAGGGTACCTATATAATGAATATTTGTATACCTAATCCTCATATCTTTAAAATAGAAACTTTAAAAAAAGAAAAGAGCTTTGAAGCAATTTCCAAGTTTACAGGTGTATTCTCTTTTGGGAAAAAAGAGAAGAATGGTCTTCATAGTTAAAAAAAAAAAAAAGATGTAATTAACCCCCTCCAAGACTGTTATTAATTTCCTCATTGTGGACTCCCAGTGAACAAAAATGATCAATCTCCCAAGACAATAGCCCAACTGGAGAATAAAATGAGATCCTCTGACATTCTCTACTCAGGAGGCAGCAGGAGAGAGAACCTGAGAGTCAAAAAATGTCGAGGACTTAGTTATGAATTAAGGATACATAGTTTCAGAATAAATCTGTATAAATAATGTCATGGCATACTCACAGCAGAAGAGTAATATTTATCAAGCAGATTTTACACTTCAGAGGCCTTAAAACTTACTTGCAGATGAAAAAATTGAGCAACAGAGAAGTTATCTAATTATTTTTTAAATTCAATTTTATTTTATTTTAAAGATGTGGGATATAATTCAAGATTAAGTAATACCGGTGAAGCTCAGGCCTTCCATTTTTCCTCACTGAACCTGGTATGGAATCAGACACTCTTACTGATGTTATACGCCACCCATCCAATTCCCTTGGCAGTGTCCCACTACTGCTAATCTCTTTCTTCTAGTATTATGGTAAATATTCAGGGTCCACTTACGAGTGAGAACACGTGGTACCCAGCTCTTTGTTTCTGTGATAAATCACTGAGTATGAAAGATCTAAATCCATCCAAGTTGCTGTGAAGTCCATAATTTTGTCCTTCCTATGGCTGCATAATATTTCATTGTGTATCTGTACCACATTTAAAAAAATCCGGTCCATTTTCGATGGGCAACATGGTGGGTTCCATGTTTTTGCTATTGTGAATAGTGATGCATTAAACATGCATGCCCAAATATCTTTTTTGTAGTTGCTCCAGGTACATTCCCAGAAGGGGGATTGTTGGGTCATATGGAAGGTCGAGTTTTAGATCTTTTAGGAATCACCATACTCTTTCCATAGAAGTTGTACTAATTTACACTCCAATCAACAGTGCAGAAGTGTTTCCTTTTCCCTGCATACTTTCTAACATCTGTTGTTTTTTGAGTTATTGTTGATGGCCATCCTGACCAGAGTTACGTGGTATCTCAGTGTGACTTTGATTTGCATTTATTTGATGATTAGTAAGGCTGAACATTTTTGCATGTATCTGTTGGCTGCTCTCACGTCTCTTTTGAAAAGTGTCTATTCATATCTTTTGCCCACTTTTTAGTAGGGCTTTGTTTTTCTTTTGGCATGTTTGAGTTCTAGATATCAGACCATTGCCAGATACACAGTTGACAAATACTTTTACCCATTCTGTAGACTGTCTTCCCACTCTCTTGATGGTTTCTTTGACTTTGCAGAAAATTTTCAGTTTGATTAGGTCCCACTTGTCCATCTTATCTCTTATGTCATGGGCATTTGGGATTTTAATCAGGAATTGGATGCCAGTTTCAATTTCCATAAGGGTGTCTCCTGCATTTTCCAAGGTTCTTATAGTTTGAGGTTTTATGTATAGGCCTTTGATCCATTTAGAGTTGACTTTTGTGTATGGTGATAGGGGTCTTGTTTTAATCTTCTGCATGTAATCAGCCAGTTTTCCCAGCACCATTTACTGGATAGGTTCTCCTCTCTCCAGTGGTTGTTGGTGGTGACTTTGTCAAAGATGAGTTGGTTTAGAAATTGAGGGTTTGCTTCCAGAATCTTTATCCTGTTCCATTGGTCTATATGCCTGTTCTTCTACCAATATCAGACTGTTTTGATTATTGTAGCCTTACAATAAAGTATAAAATCTGGAAGTGTGAAGCTTCCCACTTTGTTTCTTTTGCTGAGGATTATTTTGGCTATTCATGGTCATTTATGTTTCCATCTGAATTCCTGTATTGTCATTTCCAGGTCTGAGAAGAGTGACGCTGCTAATTTAATGGGTATGGCGTTAAATTTGTAGATTGTCTTGGGTAGGCTAGGCATCTTAACAATGTTGATTCTTCCAATCTATGAACATGGAATATTTTTCCACTTGCTTGTGTCTTGATTTTTTTTAGTAGTTTTGTAGTTTTGTAGTTTTCACTGCATAGGTCTTTCAATTCTCTGGTTAGGAAAATTCCAAGGTATTTCATTTTTGTGTGTGTGTGGCTCTTGTGAGTGGGATAGTGTTTTGCATTTGGCTCTCTGCATGTTTGTTGTTGGTGTATAAAAATGTGACTGTCTTTTTCACATTGAGAAGTTATGTAATTCTTATCAATGAGATGGCATTGAAATAAAAATCTGAGATTCTAACTTACGTCCACCTAATCTCAAAACTCTTCTCAGAGACGATATCATATTGTGATATTGATAACGATTATCATTTATTACATGCTTAGTATATTTGTCTGTATATTAGACAATGAATTCTCACAAAAGATAAATTTAGTGGGTACTGTTATGCCCATTTTATGGATAAGGAGATCAAAGCGATAAAGATGATAATAAAATTCACAAAACTGAAAAAGAGATTTGGGATGAAAACTCTAGTGTGTCTAAATCAAAGCTTATGTCTCTTCCACTAAATTTAATGTGCCATCAGCCCTCTGAGATTCACCTAGGAAAACAAGCTTACTCATCTCATCTATCAATGTGATCTTTGGAGCTCTCTGCCAGACCAGAATGACACAATTCCTCTTTGTTTCCTCTGGTTACTCGGTATCGTTATTCCTGTAGGTCTTACTCATTGTATTGATACAGCCTGCTTCCATAGATTTATCTTGATAGGGCCAATTCTGAGTCGTTCCTTTCCAAGGTGCGGCAGGCTGCTTTGCACACAGTAGGAGCTCAGGAACATTTCTGAATGCCTATTCTGATAAAAAGGTCTTCCAGAGACCAAGTTCTGAAGTGGAGAGCTAAGGTTTTGTTAAAGTTCCCCAGCTAGTACTGAGATTTTGAAGTTGTTTGAGGCAACTATAAACGAACCAGACAGCAACTCTAGCTCTCAGACATCTGCTAACTGCTGTGCACTGCAGAATTTTCCCATTTCCTTCACAAGAGATGTTGAAAATGAATTTGCAGGATGAATCACAACGAAATGATCACTCTAGTCTCTTTACAATAAAGTTTCTTATCTGTGACAATGATCAGCCTGGTCAGGATCCAATGACCAGGGCACTCCGACCCTGAGGCCAAGCCATAGATGGAGCTTCCTTTAATAGCCATCCTATAGCCTTCTTTTTGCAATGGTGGCCAAGGATCATGACCACCAAATAATTCCAGTTATTTTTTTTTTTAATACTCACAGACAAAATGGAAAGAAAGCAAAGTAAATAGTTTCACATTCTTTGAAAAATTACTTGATATCAGACACTGGACCTGACATATTGCACAGCTTGATAACTTCAATTCCACAACATCCTACGTGTTACGTTATAGAGGTGGTTCCTGGTGTCTATACCTGGTGACTCCTTACAACATATTTGTTGGAAAAATGAATGAGATGCATTCTACCCTGCTTTGGGCAGATGTGCAAGGAAAACAGAATCTGAACCAAACACTTCCTGAGGGCTGAGATGTTGAGGAAGCAGGAGGGAAGCAAAAAGAGAAGGAAGGCAAAAGCTAAGGAAAAAGGCAGAGCAAATTCAGGGACGGTGACACTAAGCTAGTGACCATTTTTTAACAAGTGCAGGTGATTCCTTGGTCTTATGGGATGTTGCAAAAAGGTCACACAGAACACTGTTTCAGAACAGTTGGCCCATACAATGAGGAAGAAAGATTATATCTTCTGATTCCTTTTTGCCCCACATGTCCCCTTGGCCACAGCCTACCTCATGGGGCATCAAATGCATTTCTCAATTGCTCCTGACAGGCACTGTGTAAACCAAAGTCTCATGGGATCCCCTGGTCAGTGTGTAGTCACAACTATCTTTCTTTACAACTAAAAGCTGTGTGTGGGGCCATTCAATCTGCAGCAGCAGCAGCAATTTGGAGCCATGACTCTTGTTGGGTCCTCTCCTGTCTGAAAGCAAGATAAGTGGCCTCTGTGAGAGCCAAGTCAAGGTGCAGGGAGGCATCATTGCATGGATTTAGGGTGGTGCATAAAATAAGTGCAGTGCACACTCCTGAGTGGCCTTTCTCCTGTCCAGGTCTCAGACCCTTTCTCAGACCGAGACAGGGTTCCTGATATCATCACCCGTTCCTCTTTTCTTTGTCATGGATTCCAGACATTTTCTTTCTTTTCAATAATCACTATCATGTAGTCCACACCTTAGTGGTTTTAGAATAATGTTATACTATCACTTGAGATTCCCTCCTCACCTCCCATCACCCACAATTATCAGATAAATTAATGAAGGAATTGCTCCTAAAGCATTTGGGTATTTTTAAATAAAATAGTATCTGAAATATCCAGTATAAGAGAAAGTTTATTTTTCTAGGAGAACACTTCTGATGAAAATATTCTCCTTAGAAAATGAACATCTGTATGGAGAAGACTCCCAGAATGGGTACTGAGGCCTGAAACAGAAGCAGGACAGAGTGTAAAAAATTTTACTCTTTGCAAATGACAAAGATGGGAAGAAAAAATACAAAGAGAGATTCGATCTGATGATAAATTCATTAAAGTGCTCAGACCCAAGAGAAAAGCTTATTCACAATCCTGTTATTCCCTTACCTGCATTCTTAAACGGTTTCTCCTAAAATTGAATGTGCCTATTGACAAATTCTATCCATATACTATTTAAAGTCAGATTAAAAAATCAAAGAAATAATTTATTTGAGAGAGAGAGAGAGAGAGACGTTTACAATTACAAAGGAAATTCATTCCAGCGAATTGTACCTTTAAAAAAGGAATGGGTGAGCCAAGTTCACCAGAAGAGTTAAAGAAAACCAACAGCATGAAAGCCAGGAACCAACATGAAACTGACCTTGGAAAAGATTAAGACAATTCAGACAGAAAGAAAAAATAAAATAATAGTAATAAGATGATCAGAGTAAAGAGAGTCAAGGTGATAGTGTATCTATCAAAGAGTGGTGGAAGCAATTTCTTGGACATTAAATATTTGGTTACCAAATGTTAAATTTAATTTAAAGTTTTATCTGTAAAATATGCATGACCAAACATATATTAACAAAAATATAACTAAAGTGAAGGAAATGTCGCAGAAAGAAGGGCAAAAACTGAAAGTAATACAAAATATGAACAAAGAAGTTAAAAGTCATAGGGTGTATACCTGAGAGATTAAAAATCTTTCTAAATAGAATGTCAAACGACTAATAGATGTAATGGAGGAAGAAGATAATCAATAAATTATTAGAACACTTTTCCAAGTTAAGTAAAAGACATTGTTGACTGACACAGTGTATAGAATGCTAAAAATAAAATTTTTAAAAAGACAAAGGAAGAACAGAAATGCCTAAACTCATGCTAGTGACTTTTCAGAATGCCAAAGGAAAATAGAAAAATGTAAATTCTTCAGAAATGGGGAAAAGAAACATCTTACACCAAAACTGTCTGATATTGTAGCAGTAGCAGTGCTATTGGAAGAAAATGCCACACTGCATTAAAGACATTTCCAGAAATGCATGGCCTTAGAAAGAGGAACACCCATGTACTTATTCTGGGAGAAATGCTTAAGGATGCATTTGAACAAAACAAAAATGTAATGTCATGAGATAGGAAGTTGTGAGCTGACATTATATTAGCAGAGCAAATAAAAGAAGCTAACATCATTTTGAAAAATCCAGAAGAGTTGTAACATTTTTATTTGAGAAGTATGGGTTTAGTAGCACATCATAATATTTATTTCTCTTTAGGTCAATCACACTCATTGGCTCTACATATTTGCCTAACTATATTATTATGAATTAATTTTATTGATTTCCACATTTCAGCTCCAACTTATAGACAAAAGGAAAAAGCATTTTAATATCTTGATATCTGTCTTTATTTTAGGCAGCCTTTGGAAACTTCACAGTAAAGCAGATGATAATGTTTGATTTTATTTTCTTGCATTTTCAATTTGATGCAAATTGGGCTTTAAACATTAGTGGCAGAAAATGTTTTGTGGGAAGCCAGAATTAGTACAGAAAGAGAAAAATATATTATTTTTATTTTGTGAAGTAGGCATGAAAAAGTAATTAATATGAATTCTGAGTATCGTCTGTAAGCTAATAATATTTTCATTATGGAATCCATAAAAATATTTCTAAAGAATTTCAGTAGCTACAATGAATTTCAATGCTAGTTGCCTAAAGATACTCAATGTTATTAATTGTGTGGGAGAAGGAGATTCTCATATGAGGTTTGGGTAGGTGAAAATTAGTACAAGAATTCAGGAGGGCAAAATTCTAAGTGTTAGAAAACAATTCCAGTTTATGTGCTTAGTAAAAAAATTCCAATTTATGTGCCTATATTTCTGAAATATCTAGATGTGCACATGGGTATTAAGTATAGATTAAATAGCAGAAACTTAAAGACAAACTGAAATTACTTAGGGAAATGCTAAAATAAACTCTACTGCTTCTAGAAGGTTGTCGATCTCTGTGGAGTGGCATAAAACCAAGTTGACAATATGTTTCTGATTTTATTTTAAGGCAAATTATAGAATAACATGTGTGGTTTAACACCATGTTTATGAGAGAAATACATAAGTAACATTTTTTGTAAAATAAAAACATACATGTATTATTGGTTAGTTAAAATTATAGTAAAGTGCATGTACATAGAGAAGAATCTGGAATAATACATGGGGAAATTTCCTGGATAACTAATCACAGCAAACACTTTTTTTCCAATCATCTGGATTCAGAAGTAAAATTTTTTTCCACAGGTGTTTCTGTCTCCTTCTCATTCTCATATTTGCACTGTCCTGGGTAGATGGAGTGACTCATCTGATTGGTAAATTGAGAATCACTTGGGCTCTCTTCTGTGGCTAATGTTTTACCCTGCCCATGTAGAGAATTGCCAGCAGTCAGGTAAATGCTCAGTTCTGGAGTCCATTAAACAGGTCCAATTGGTTCTCTTACCAAGCTAAAAGATGGCCTCCATCTGCCAATAGTATCTAGATTCCAAAGGAGAAGAGAGGTGCTACTTAGTGCACTTCCTCCAAGTCACCAACATTTTGTTCACTGACTGGGAATATTGAAAAAAAATTTTTAAAAGAGTAGAAATTGAATGGGCACAATTTCACAGAGGATAGCTTTTGGAGTGTCTAAGAAGTGCTGGCTGCCAACATTGGACTTTGTGATGTCTGAGCATTTTGGTCATGGCTATTTAATTTGGGGCCTTAAATCAAGCCAGGCTTTTACATGCTACAGTTGGGCAAGAAGCTTTCATCAGCATGCTCTATTTATAGTTTGAAGGGTATCTGCAATTTGTGTGCATGTGTGTATATGTGTGTTTTCCAGAAACAAGAGGATTCTTGTAGATAGACAGTGACCCAAGCAAAGGTCAGGCCTTAAGCAAAGGATCTCAAAATCTAGGAAAATCCATAAGCGACCCTGGCAGATTTATGTGTAGAAACATAGACAGATGCATCTGTGGCACATATTGCACTATAGATGCAACCTATTCATGCCTTTTGTAAAAGTCTATGTCTGCAGAGCCCAGCCAAAGTGACAACCTCAGGGTGCAGCCACTGTAGCTGAATTTGCAGGCAGATCTCCTTTTAAAAAGGAGTGAGGGGTCAATGATTCAAAAATAGGGAAAACATTTTTTTTAAAACTTTAACAGCAACGGTGGTCAAAAACATACTTTACAACTTTTCAAATGCAAAACAGTCAAGTTCGATGTGCACTCAAGAGCACTAGTGAAATCCTGGCTTTAAATTGAAGGTGTTTCTGGTCTTCACCAAGATCACTGCAGTTACCTCCAAATCACCCTCCCTTCTTTGTCCCTTGATGTCGGACAGTTTGCTCTCAGCACAGTGGCCAGAGCAATCCTTTTAACACATAAATCTGGTCGTTTCACTCCATTCTTACAGCTTTCTAAGAGCTCTCCATCTCAGAGTTGGTGGTGGATAAATCATCATTTTTATATTTATATTTAAAAGATATTTCATTTTTTCTGAAATAGATCAGTAGAGTGACTATAGTCTACAACAAACTATAGTATATTTACAAATAGAAGAGAAGAATCAAGATGATGCTAGCATAAAGAAAAGACAAATATTTAAGGCGATGGATATCCCAAGTACACTGATTTGATCTTTACAAATTAAATGAATATTTTGTTATCACATGTATCCCCAAGTTATATACAATTATTATGAATCAATGCTGTGTGTGTGTGTGTGTGTGTGTGTGTGTGTGTGTGTGTGTGTGTGTGTGTTATTGTATTTTACCATTTTGCAAACAATTGTTATTGTCAGGTCAAGATATGCAGCCCTGTGTCTACACAGTGCCATGCTGGATTCATGGCCAGTGAGGGCTCAGTGGAGGTGCCTCACTTGGATTCCTAAGTATTGTCTATACACTCCATATATAACCCCTGTCCACCATGAGGCCTCTGATTGGCTTTAATTGATTAAAAACATATGAGAGAGAAAACTTTCTGCCGAGCAGGTATCTTAAGTCAAAGTAATTCTGCACCAAATAGTCATTTTTTAAAAAGTCATTTTGTTGTGGCTCAAGATCGAAATTTTCTATCTACAAGTGAATGCCCATGCTGTTTTGCACTCAGTTCTGGACCATAAAGTGAGACATGCAAAGTTCAAATGACAAATGGAAGTTGAGAGTGTCCTAAATTGCTTCCCCCAATAAAGTAGTTTCATACCAAGAATGCATTCAGGAAGTGTGTCAGAAGTTGTGCATGTAGAGAAGTGTGGAAGACAGCACTGAGCATTAGAAGGAAGTGACCCATAATGTGGTGTCACCTGAGACCTCAGCAGGTCCCTCAGAGAGCTCGCTAACAGAGATGGCCTGCCACAGTTGTTCCAAGTTGCAACAAGAGACTAGGACTTTGTTTTTCTTCATGAGACAGGCATTATTGAGGTCACAGCCCCAGGGGAGAGCTGTGGACTTCAGTGAAGTAGATCCCGTTAGCCAAGAAACAGCACCGGTACAGACTCAGCTGTCAGTTATCAGCAGCTGGAGCCTTGGTTATGTTGATGCTACAGAGGTGGTCCCAGACGAACACTAGAGTATCCTCTAGAAATAAAGTGTAAACAGGTGGAATTCCTTCTTTAAAGGGTAGATGAATAGTGCCAAAACATTGCTCAGAGATTTATCCTAATTAAATGTAAACTTCTAAGTCATTAATTCAAGAAAGTTAGCATCAAGTTTCCAGCATTGTGGCAAGACCATACCAAGATTTTCTCTTTCACTCAGATATCACCGGGTTTCTGCTGTGCTTTTTGGCAATGCTAGATATTGTATTCTGGGAACATAATTTTGCTAGTGATAATTGCTTTAGGGGGCTGAAGATAAGCTTGTTTCCCAAATTTTCTGTGTGTGGCCCAAGGAACATCTGTATGTGTGATGCAGAAGGTTATCTAGCATATTTTGTTGAGCGAAAAACTTGTATGCCTTATTAACTCTTTAAACTCTTTAAAATTCAGTCAGGGGATTTTCATTTTCTGGAAGAAGCGTGGACAAACTTTCTCCTATTACCTGTACTTAGTACAACCAAAACCCTAGAAGCTGTATATAAAGCAAACATAAAACTCTGAAAGAAGAAGGCAGACCAACTAGAGACCATGGGTCCTAGGGAACAACAAGGTGGCAGGTTTTCTGAGTTTTTCTTCTGTCTCCTATATACACACTTGGCTCTAAAGAACTCATTAAAGTGGAAAAAAACACCAATGGACACAGTTTTGTTTTGTTTTGTCTTTAAGCCACAACAAAAACCTATTTTGTCTTTCCAAAGGCTGAAGAAAGGAGTAGTTCAGCAAGACGGAAAATTTTTAGACAATATCCACTCTACTCAAGCCAAATATTACAAAACACCTGGCCCTCTTCCAACTCATGCAAGGAAAGGCTGAGTGGTGAGCCACAAGAGCACAGATTAAAATGCCCCAACAACCCTGCTGGGGTGGCATCAGAGAAGGCCAGTGGAAAACCTGAACTCTAATTCAAGCCAGCTAATAACAAGGTCATTCTTCACTTTCACTATCAGTGGAGACCACATGGAAAACCTGACGCTCACCTGCGCCTGACAGTAACAAGGTCCCCCTCAGTTCCTCACTGAGGTGGTATCAGAGGAGGCTTAGTGAAGCGTCAAGAGTTTCACACTCTTTTAGCTGCAGTGGGATTATCCTCACTGCAGTATCAGTGGAGACTCTACAGGGAGCCCAGAATCCCACCACAGCCTAGCAGGTACAAGAAGCCTTCCTGTTGGTTATCAACAGAAGCCAAGTAAGAAATTGGGCCTTCTGCTCTCACCTGACAGCAGTGTGAGGCAGTGCCCTCTTCTTTCCCTGCCAGAGTGATATCAGAAAAAGGCAGTTAAAACAGAAAACTTAATTCAGAGTTCCATCCTCCTAAAACTAACTTAAAACGCCAAGCTTTTAATGAAAATCAGTTATTGTACCAAGAATCAGGAAGATCTGCATTTTAGAAAGGCAATCAATAGATGCCAACGTACAGATGACAGATATGCTAGAAATATCTGACTTAAATTATAAAGCAGTCATAATAAAAAATATTTCAACAAGTAATTCCAAGTATACTAGAAACAAATTTAAAAAGTGGAAAACCCCAGCAAAGAATTAGAAAGTCTTAGCAAAGAAAGAAAGCACAAATAAGAATCGGATTAAAAATTTCATACTCAAAAATACGATAAGATAAAAAGCTCAGTGAATGGGCATAACAGTGCAATAGGGGTGACAAAGAAAGAATAAGTCATCTAGAAGAAAGAACAACAAAACTTAACCAATCTGATCACAGAGATAGTAGACTAAAAAATAAACAAAGAGAAAAAAACATGAACAGAGCCTCTAGTGGACCTGAGTTTGATGAATATATAACTTAACACAACAACCACTAAGAAGCAATATAAAAAGCAATACTAAAAAAACTATAGATAAGTCAAAATTGGATTCTGAAAAATATTCAAGCAATGAAAAAATAAGTAGAAAAAATATAACAGGAAATAAAATGGAGCCTTAACTCCTATCATATTGATCTATGTGAAATGTAAATTGTCTAAATATATCAATGAAAAGTGAAGCATTGGTTGAGTGGATTTGAGTTAAAAATCATGACCCAACTATATGGTGTCTGCAAGACACTCACTTCATATATACCAATATAGACAGGTTAAAATTAAAGAATGGAAACTAATATACCATGCAAACATTCAACAAATAAAAGCAGATGGGGCTATATCAATATTATATAAAATATACATCAGAGCAAAGCAAGTTATCACAGACAGCGAGGAACATTATGGATAGAGAAAAGAGTATATCCATCAAGAAGATGTAGCAATCTGAAACTAACCAACAGAGCTGCAAAACACTTGAAGCAAAATTGATGGAATCCAAAAAAATAGGCAAAATCACAGTTATAGTTGGATACTTCAATATCCTTTTTCAACAACTGGTAGAACAACTAGACAGAAAATCAGCATGGATAGGACAATTTACCACTGCCATTAGTCAATAGGATTGAACCAGTATTTATATAGCACTCCACTTGGCCAAAGCTGAATACACTTTATTTGCAAGGTCCACAAAATATGTCACAAGATAGACATAGCCTGAGCTATAAAACAAACTTTAATACTTAAAAAAAAAAGAAATCATACAGAGTGTGTACTCTACTACAATGGAAATTAGAAATCAATAATCAAAAGGTAACAAAATATCAAAAATACTTGAAAACTAAATAACAATCTTCTAAGTAATTGATGGGTCAAAGGAATTCTTGAAGGAAATTTTAAAAATTGACCTGAGATGATAATAAAAATATGCTAAAATTTGTAGGACACAGATAAATCAGTGATGTGAGGGAAATTTATAGCAGTAAACATATACATTTTAAAAAAGAAGAACAGTCTCCAATAAAAACTTTAAACTTTCACCTTAATATAAGTATAGGGAAAAAATTAAAATGAGCTCAAAGCAAGTAAAAGGATGAAAGTAATAAACATTAGAGCAGAAATTATAAAACTGAAACAGAAAAAAGAATAGCAAGGAGACCAGTGAATCAAAGCTGATTCTTTGGGGGGGAAAGCAAATAAATGAATAAAACAAACAAATGAAAAAAAAGACAAGAGATACAAATTACCAATTCCTGGGGAAAAAAAAATCAGGAGACATCACTACAGATCCTGCTAATTTAAAAAGCATCTTATTATAAATGTAAAAGTATCTCATTATATAAGAGAATATTAATGACAGCTTTACATTATTAATTTGAAACCCTAGATGAAAAATACCAGTTTCTTGAAACATGAACAGTACAATTCAACAATTATTAAATAGATAATTGTAATAGCCCTATAACTATTGAAAAACTGAATTCATAATTTAACCCCCAACACATTTCCCAAATATCTCTGGTTATAGATGGTTTGAAAGAAACCTTTCAAACATTCAAAAAAAGGTTAGCATTAATTCTAGATGCTTTTCCAGAAAAGAAAAGCAAGCACTTCTCAATATACTTTATGTAGCTAGTATTATTCTGTAACCAAAACTAGACAAAGAATAAAAGAGAAAACTACTAACCAATAGACCTCATAAATTTAGATATTAAAGTCAGTCCTTAGCAAAATAGTAAGAAAATAGAATCCAGCAAAGCATGAGGATAATTATACACCATGATCAAGTGAGTTGCATTTCAAGGATGAGTGCCTGGTTGGATATTTGAAAATCTATCAATGTAATCTCTTGTAATCTTATTAAAGCTAAAGAAGAAAAATCACATAATTATATTAATCAATACATAAGACGTATTTACCTTATCCAACATTCAGACACGATGAAAACTCCAAGAAAAACAGGAATAGAGGAAAAATTTCCTCAACTTGATAATGAGCCAAAACAAAAAGGCTCTATTTAACATTATAAAGACAAAAGACTTAAGAGCAGGAACAAAGCAAGGGTGCCTGGTGTCATCATCTGGTTCACAATCATGCTGATGTTCTACCCAGTGTAGTAAGCAAATAAAGAAAATAAAATGCATACAGAATATATAACAAAAACTGTTATTATTTTCAGAAAATAAGATTATCAATGCAAAAAATTTAAAATATGTATTAAAAAACAAACAAAACCTAAAAGAACTAATAAATGACTGAGTTCCGCAGAATCTCAGGATACAAGACAGAGATACAAAAAATCAATTGCACTTCTATATACTAGCCATGAACATGTGGACACAAATTAAAAACAGTATCATTTAAAACTGCTATAAAATGAAATATTTTTATGTAAATCTAACAAAACACATAAAGGACTGGTATGCTGAGCATTACACATTGTTGACCAAAGCAGTGTCAAAAAATTGAAATAAATGGAGAGCTCTGTTGTGTTCCGAATTGGAAGAAGACAATCCTTCCCAAATTGGTATTCATATGTCACACAATTCGTATCAAAACCTCAACAAGAGTTATAAACATCGACAAAAATATCCAATAATTTATATAGAATGGCAAAGATACCAGACTATCTAAAAATAAAGGAGAAAACAAAAGAATCAGTCTGATTTGAAGACTTCTTCTATAGATACAATAATTAAAATTGGGTGATAGTGGGATAGAGACCAAGGGAATACAATGGAGAACTCACAGAGGACACAGATACACAATCACACAAATATACCCAACGGTTTTGTCAAAGCGTTGAAGCAATTCAATGGAGAAAAGATGGTCATTTCAACGAATGGTGCGGGACCATCTGGGTATGTAGAGGCAGAGCTGAACTTCTATCTGAGTCTCACAACTTATAACAAACGTAATTTGAAATGTGCCACATACTTTATTTGTTTTATTCTTTATTTTTTTATCTTTATTTTTTATTTTTTGAGTTGGAGTCTCATTCTGTTGCCCAGGCCACCCTAGGGTTGACCTGCTGGGCTCAGGCGATCCTTCTGTCTCAGCCTTCCAAGTAGCCAGAACTATAGGCATACTCTACCACGCCCTGATAATGTTTTATTTATTGCAGAGACGAGATCTTGCCAAGTTGATCAGGCTGGTCTCGAACCCGCGAGCTCAGGCAAACCACTTGCCTCGGCCTCCCAAAGTGCTGGAATTACAGGCTGAGCCACCCAGCCCAGCCGGGCCACATACTTTAAATGTAAATATATAACACTTGTAGAAAAAACACGGGTGAAAATCTTCATGATCCAGTGCCAAGCAAGCATTCTTAGATTTGACACTCCCAAACAATACTCATGAAACAATTTTCACAAGCAACATACAGTACTGATCAAAGACTAGTGCCTAATACACAGACAAACACATGTATATTTGTCTTACATAGATTCTAAAAAAATGCAATAGTAAAAAAATAATATTAGAAAATGAAAAAAAACTTATATGAGGAAACATTTCACTGTAGTGGATACACAGATGGCAAATAAGCATATGGAAAGATGTTCAACATGATTAGTCATTAGGAAATGCAAATTAACATCACAATTATATATCTCTATACACCTATCAAAATGCTAAAAGCACAAATACTGACAACATTAAATGTTGGCAAGGAAACAGAGAAACTAGATTATTCATACACAGTGAGACTGTAAAAGGGTACCTTAAACTGGAAAACACTTTACTACTTTACTTATAACTCAAAAAACAACAATTCAAATCACTTTATAAAAAAGATACCGGCCCATGTATGTTTATCGCAGCATTGTTCACAGTAGCAAGAATATGGAACCAACCATGCTGCCCATCAAGAGAGGACTGGATTTTTAAAAAAGGTGGTAGATATACATGATGGAACATTATGCAGCCATAAAGAAGAACAAAATCATGAACTTTACAGCAACCTGGATGGGCTTACAGTCTGTAATACTGAGTGATCTTTCACAGAAACAAAAAACTGAGTATCACATGCTCTCACTCATAAGCGGACCTTAAATAATTATCATAATACTATAGGAAAAGAAGTGGTAGTAGTGGGAAACTGCCAGTAGGGAGGGTGGGAAGTGGATGACCCAGAAACTGTCTTCCTGAAAATTTCTCTAAGCGACATAGATGCTTTTTTGTACACTAGTATCTCTGTATACCCGTTTGTGTTACTTTGAACTGTAATAAACAAAACTACAAACAACCCAGATGTCCTTCCATGGATGGTGAATGATTAAACAAGCTGTGGTACATACTATCAAATATTGTTCAGTAATAAAAAGGAACTAGATACACAAAACAAACTGGAGGAATCTCCACTTATGCTGAATAAAAAAAATAGCCAATTCCACTGGATAAAAAAAAGTGGTACATATACACAATGGAATATCATGCAGCCATAAAGAAGGACAAATATATGGACTCTGCAGCAACTTGGATGGATTTGGAGTCGATCATAATCAGTGATTTATCACAGAAACAAAGAACATATGTTCTCACTCATAAATGGACCCTCAACAATTATAATGCTATAAGAAAGCAATTGGAGCCGGGCTCGATGGCTCAGCCTGTAATCCTGCGCTTTGGGAAGCTGAGGTGAGTGGATTGCCTGAGTCTGCGGGTCCGAGACCCGCCTGGGCAACTTGACAAGACCTCATCTCTACAATAAATCAAAAATTAGCTGGGTGTGGTAGCACGCGCCTGTAGTTCCAGCTACTTGGAAGGCTGAGGCGGTAGGATCGCTGGAGCCCAGCAGGTCGAGGCTGCGGTGCCTGGGAGCGGCCACTTCACTGCAGTCTGGGCGACAGAGTGAGACTCCAACTCAAAAAAAAAAAAAAAAAAAAAAAAGCGAAAGCGATTGGCAGTAGTGGGAAACTGTCAGAGGAGGGGAGGTGGGATTGGCAGTTGAGGGAAACTGCTAGGGGAGGGAGGGGCACACCTCATGGACAAGAGTACCTGCATGATCAGTGTTTATATACCTAACCCTGAAATGTACCCCACATCTTTATAATAAATTTTTTTAAATAGCCAGTTCCAAAGGTAACATACAGTATGCTTTCATCTGCATAACACTCTTCAAATGACAAAATGATGGAAATGCAGGACAGTCGTGATTGCACGGATTAAGGAGGATTTTGATTGAGAATCGGGTGTGATGTGAGAAATGTCACGGAATGTTCTGTATCCTCACTCTGTAAATATTCTTGTGGTATTGAAGTTTGCAAGGTGCTACAGTGGAAGAAGCTAAGCATAGGACACACAGAGTCTCTGATTTCTTACATTTGCATATGAATATATTTTTTGTCCAAATTAAAAATTTAACTAAAGAAAAATCAAGCGCATTAAAAACTGTGCATAAAGCGATTTCTACTTCTGAGGATTTGAAAAAAACTATTCAGCACCCAGTAGCCTTGTCAAAGTTGCTAAAAAAATCTAAATTCTACTGAGTGTTAAGAATCCCACTGGTTAAGAGAAAGTGGAATTCGAAATTAAAAAGAATAACTTTGGAATTTCAAGTTCTTGGATATGTAACTCATAAGGACAAGTGAATTTTAATTTCAATTCTTTTTTACTTTTTGTACATGAACATTTTGCTTTAAACATCAAGTTATTCTAGGAATGTGATTATGGTTGGGGGTGAGAGGGCTAGTTGATATATTTACATCAGAAGGATTTATGATAACTGTTTTTGTTTTTTGTTGTTGTTGTTGTTGAGTTGGGATCTCACTCTGTCACCTAGGCTGGAGAACAGTGGTACAATCACGGCTCACTGCTGTCTCGACCTCCTGGGCTCAGGTGATCCTTCACCTCAGCTTCCCAAGTAACTTAGGACTACAGGTGAATGGCACCGTGCCTAGTTAATATTTGGGCTTTTCATAGAGACAAGGTCTTGCTATATTGCCTAGACCAGTCTCGAACTCCTGTGCTCAAGTGATCCTTTTGTCTTGGCCTCCCAAAGTGCTGGGATCACAGGTGTGAGGCACTGTGCCTTGTACATGTTAACATTTATTATTGGAGTGTGTTGAATAATTTTACCTTAATATTGGCATTTATCTCACTGAAAGCCCTCAAGATATGCTATCATGAGCAATATAGATGAAATTAATGTGTATTGAGAGACATAACACTCAATAGCTCTTCATATTGGTGCAAAAAGTGAGCCTGGGTTGATTAATAATGACAACAGGGGTTCCTGGAGACTCTTCAGTTAAGCAGTGGTTGGTCTTGGTGGAACGGTCTCATGAGAACTGGCGTAGGATTCTCCCAACAGACTGCCGGCCACACCTCTCCTGACAGGTAGTACCCATGCCTTTTTTTCCCCAATAAAGGATTCATGGTTAATCCCAATGAGTTAAGAAAACAAAAAGTTGTGGAAAGATATAGGGACTATATCGTCTTCATTCCTGACAGTTTCATGAGGAATAATTTTCTTTACATAGATTCCTGACATGTCTCTATTTTCCCTTTTATTTCTCCTCTCCTCATTTTAAGTGTCTCATCTGACTGGAAAATTTAGAAACAGTAACCAGGCATTCTACACTCAGAAACGGGAGAATTCTTCCTCTTGCTGTCTGTAGACAGCATATTCCATGTCCTCCACTCCCCATTCCTTGACACTTCCTCATGTAGGGAAAACGCCCCTGGTCTACACTAGCAAAATTTGGTAAGTAAGTGTACCTAATTACAGCCTTCTATATTAACAAGCCTACTTACCCTTTGTTCTCAAGACAGGATTCTTCACAGTGGCCTGGATCAGCTTTATTTTTTTAAATTTTTTTTAACATCATCTGCCATTCATTTGATATTTTTTTCTTTCCTTTTTGATGTCACTGGTTTTGAGAACTTTTGCTATAGTTTATTTTCAATTATTTCCACAATAAATGTACTAATTATACTAAGCAATAACCCCGGCCAATCAGAGAATTCCTTCCAGGAATTGCTTTCTCTGGCAGGAAAAAATACTGTTCATTTCTTTAGATGAAGTCCCAATTGAACTTTTCTTAAATTTACTCAGAACACAGATAATGGAGATAGGTGCGATTTATTGGAAACTATTCAGCCCCCTTAATAAGTAACCATCATAGCACTATTAAATTTGCTAGGACGACCTAACACATTTCCACAGACTTGGTGGGTTAAACAACAGAAATGTATTTTCTCACAGTTCTGGAGGCAAGAAGTCAAGGATCAAGGTGTAGATAGGTTTGGCTTCTTCTGAGGTCTCTTTCCTTGCAGATAGCCATCTTCTTGCTATGTCCTCACGTTGTCTCTTCTCTGTATGTGCGTGACCTTGATGTCTCTTCCTCACTTTGTGAGGTCACTAGTTATATTGGATTAGGATCCTGCTCTTATGACCTCATTTAACCTGAGTTGCCTCTTTAAAATATCTATTTCCAAATGCAGTCGCTTTGAGGGTTTGGGCTTCAACAAATGAATTTTGGAATACAGTTCAGTCCATAACAAGCACCTATAAAAACAGAGCTCAAAGTAGATGTTTTAAAAAATAGAAAACCACCTCCGAGTTGTTAATAGAAGATACACTTAAGAGTAAGAGAGATAAATTGAAAAATAAAAAGCACGGAAAAAGTTATCTCAACCAACAATGGAATAAATTAACTTTATAGTACTATAGTAATAAATAGAAACTGAATGCAACAATTTAAAACAAATTAGATATTAAGACAAAAATAAATAACAGGAGTTAGGAGGGATATATGTAGTATATACCTGGGCCCCTACAGGTTGCTCCAATGGAAATTGGGACAAGAGAAATAGGTGCAAATACACTAGTTCTCATGCTGCTTGCAGTGCCATGAGTAATTCAGTTCTTTGCCTCTGACTCAGGCAAAGAACTATCTTTTGCCAGAATGTGTGAAACTGTGGCAAGTAGATTATAAATTGGGTGAAATTCCAGACTTTTAACCGTTCTTGACACAGACTTGTACAAATTATTTGCAGCACAGTGATAACCATAAGCAGTTAGAATCAACAAGGGAGAGGAGGCATTTTAAAAGTTGGAGAGAATAATGCAGCAATTAAACTGAGTGAAATTGATGTACTATGCTTGAATCATATGATTGCTGTTTTTATAAGTCAAAATTAGATGATGGTTGGCAAATGTGCATGGTTAAACCTAAGATAAGATTTGTATGAACACAGCAAGATCTCAGAAACATAAAACTGAATGTTAAACTTTGATTCATTGATTTAAGAACAATGTATGCAAATATTCAAATGGGAAAATGCTCTGTACTCTCATCAAGGAGTATGTTTTCCACTTTATTGTAAAAGGACAGACACTGACTGCAGGATGAAACTTGATTCTGGACTGAATGCAAGGATGATGAAAATAGGATGAATGCCAGTGAAATTTCAGCTGTATATATAAAATTCTAGTTTTAAAAACAATAAAGTTCAGAAATAAATATCACAAAATGTTAAGTAGATGTTAATGTGTGCATGTATATTTGTACGATTACCATAGACTTCCCTCAACTCCTCTTTATGTATTGTGTATCCATTGTTTCCTAATTAACATAATTTTAAAGTACAGTTAATATGAAGAGGCTTAAGATGGCAACCACACTTGGAAAGCCCATCTCAAACTGGCTTTCCAAATCTCCAGAAGCAGTACCAGTTCTCTGTTTTCTCATCTTCTCAGAAGTCTTAACTTGGTTTACAGAGCACAGTTTTGTCTTCTAGAAAATGCATTATGAGTCACTCAGGAGGTATGGGCCTTTTCTAAAATTATCATCATGTGTCATTAAATGTCATATAGTTCAACATCAGGAACATTTTTCTCATAATGAGAAATGCAAAGTCTTGGCTGGTTTCAGGTTTTTATTTCATTTAATCCTGAGAAAACATTAATGAGTTGTTAATAGACTTGAAAAACAATCTTAAAAGTGTAGTGACTATGTCTTCAATAAGCTGACTGCATACAAGCTTAACATATTTTGGTTGCTTTCTGTCTATTGTATTTTAGTTTAGTTTTGCAACAAAATTGGCCCCCTGTATCCATGGGCTCTGTGTCTGTTGATTATTCAACTGATCATGGATTGAAAATATTTGGAAAAAAAAGTATGATTGCATCTGTACTGAACATGTACAGTTATTTTCTTTGTCATTATTTCCTAAGTGGTATAGTATGATAATTATTTACACAGCATTTATGTTTAATTAAGTATTATAAGTAACATAGAGCTGATTTAAAGTGTATATGAGGATGTGCGTAGGTTATAAGTAAACGTTACATCATTGGGTGTCTAATCTAGTGTGTAGTTTATACACCATTAGGAATCAGGGGGTTGAGCATTCATTGATTTCAGTATCTGTGGAAGATCCTAGAATCAATTCCCCATGGGTACCAAGAGACAACTGTTTGTCTTTCTGGAAAGGATTCGAAATGCCTAAATAAAATAAAAGCAGAGAATTATAAATGAGCAAAGCTTGAAGGAATTTCTTGGCATTTATGTTTGCATTTTATAGATGAAAATATGTAGAGGTCTCTGGACAATGACTAAGTTCACATTTGAACTCACATCTTCTGACTCAAAGAAATTTTAATTTCAGCATGCTAGGCTAGACTAAGATCCTAATATTTATTGAGCCCTAACTCCATGCTAGACACAGTTCTAAGCCCTTTTTCTATGTTACTTCATTTAATATTTACACAGATCTATGAGTTAAATACAATTACTTTTGCATCCAAAAATTTGTCCTTCTCTTTGGCTGCATAATATTCCATTGTGTGTATGCACCATTTAAAAAAAATTCAGTCTAGTTTCTATGAGCAGCACTGTTGGTTCCATGTTTTTGCTATTGTGAATAGGGCTGCAATAAACATGCATGCACAGATATCTTTTTTGTAGAATGATTTTGAGTTCCTCCGGGTATATTACTTTTTTTCCCATTTACAGATGAGAGAACTGGGTACCAGAGAGATGAAGTATATTTTCCACCACTACACTGTGGAAATTAGTAGAAGTAGGATGTTAGCCCAAGCAGTTTTATGCCAGAACTCACCCCCACTCTTTGCCTCTCTGCTAGGTTGACTGAAGACAGCAGAATTCTCTAGAAGTCCAGACTTCACCTTCACAAAACCTGTTTGTGTAACCAATCCTGACTTGTACTCCACATGGCTATATACTAATTTTTTTAAAAAAGAAGTCTTTGCCATGTCATCAACTTACAGTTTTTCAAATGAACTTTTCCAGTCTTATTAAGTAATCAAAGATACAGATATTCTTTAATATTATGACTATAAATATGAGAACTAGCATGGAAGAATTACTGGAATCTCAATCCTGAGGCCAGGAGAGTTATAATGTCAGGAACATCATGCTCTGATTTCCAGAATCTTGATGCATTCATAGCTAGGGTATTGCAGTGAGTACATATCTTAAGGAAGTGGAGTTGGTAGAGAGGAAGATGTCTACTTTCTAAGAGACATAAAGGCATCTCGAGGTTAATACATCATGGCCTTGGATGCAGTTTGGTTATTTTCATAAGATAGAGAAAGTGTCATCTTCATTAATATTGCAGAATGCCATCTTTAAATAGCAACTGCCAGCATCAAGACTGGCATTTAATGAAGCTGTTACTGTGTGGTAGAAAATGAACTGAGCTTCATCTACATGGTTTTTATTTTTTATTACAATACTTAGCAAGCACACATGGTTTCTGTGTTATGTTTGCTACTGTCCAAAAGCTTTATATTTATGAATGCATTTGATGTCCACAAGAAACTTATGAAGTTGGTACTTTTGTTGGTCTCATTTTGCAGGTGAAGAAATGAAGGGGTATAGCCAGGGATTCCTCTTTCAGAAGTCTGGTTCCAGACAACTTTAACCATCATTGAGTTGTCTCCCATAATCATGACCAAGGTAGCATGATAGATGGTGTACTCTTTTTACTCCCGTGAGGAACTGAAGCTCAACGAGGCTAAGTAGATCGCTCCAGCATTGTTTTGGAGCAAAAACTGTTTAAGCCCTACCCTTGACCGGTAGGATTTAACTTAGTACATTTTATGCAATTCTGTCTTCTCTCTAGTCTGTCTGTCTGTCTCTCTGTCTTTCTCTCTGTCTCTCTGTCTGTCTCTCTCAAGTTCTCATTTTTATAACAGTGGAAGACGCTGAGGGCATAATAAGGTTTGCCTTTCTTCTACAATGTAAAGTCATGTGTCTTCAGCCTTATCATTTTACAATCTGACTGGAATGGAATGTTAAGCTTCCATATTAATTCATTGCAGATTTGTGTTTCTCATTGCCTTTTCTTTTTTTTTACTATTAGTTACACCAATAAATACCCTTCAGTTTACATCACTCTCCAAAAGCAGCTTAGAACACCATGTGTTTCTGGGTCAGTGACTGGACTAGCCTATCTCTTAGGAGAAAGAGAAAGTGCCACCAAGGATCTGGGCTGCAGAGGAGAATGTCCCAATGTGTCGGGTCAACCATTCTTGCTGACTCTTTCAAAATGTCATTCACTGGAGACGGACACAGAGTCCAACTCTGATGCTGGGGCTTTTTATAGAAATTGATATGATTTTAAGATTTTTCTGGTTCTACATTCTGGTCCTGGCACTGCATTATACCCACCAGCTTAGTGACTTTCACAGATTAACTCTCCACTTTTTCATCTTTAAAATAAGGATGAGATGGGTGATGCATATTTCATAGCTGCCTTGTAAGAATTAAAGATGATGTGTTTAAGCGTGTGGTACATTATAGGAATCTGCCTCAGTTAAGTGCCTAGTATCGAGTAGGTGTTCAAAAAATGGTAGTTATTTTGTCTTTTTTATGTGGCAGAATCAACACTGTTGACTTCAAAGCAGAGAGCTCAGAAGATTTTTAATGTGGCATTTATTCCATTCTGAATGTACTGGGGCCATTAATTCTGCACCAACTTGAAATAATTTTGCTTTCTTTTTAAATATTTTAATAGACAAGTATGTGTGTGTGTGTGTGTGTGTGTGTGTGTGTGTGTGTGTGTGTGTGTGTATAGGGTGTGTGTGTGTGTGTATAGGATACCACATAATGCTCCAAGAAAATTTTAGTGATAAAATATTTCTGTTTGACATATAAGCTTTTGGAAAGATATCACCAGAGATCCTCATTCATAAAATAACAAATTGATTCACAAGACATGTCTGCAATGTACACAAAACAGGTCTGTCTACTTATGTGTTCCAACTGGCTGTGGATCACAAATCATGGTGTCTTCCCTATAAAGGAGTCATATGTAGGAAGAAACCACAAGGTCAAATGTTATACAATCTCTTTTAGGGATTTCTAAGCTCACGACTTCCTGCCAAGGATTCTGGGTATGATGTTGGGAATTAATCAGAGTATTTAGAGTACTGATAGTTCATAGGCATACTCCAACACTCTGGACCGTTATAAGTACACCTGCTCTAAATGCTGTAGTCATACCTGACCATGTATCTTATTTTCCCCTCTTGCCCACAGCTGAGTATGCAGTTCTGTCTTGCCAAGATGAAATAATCTCTCTTACAAAAGCTTGTTGGTGTTTCTTTGTGCAGGGCACCAGGCTGGACTCCAGAGATAGTAATCCCTTTAATTTTAAATTCATGTAATGTTTTGGTTCAGAGGAGCTAAGTGGAACTTTTTCACTCTATCTCTTTGTTTGGGAATCGGGAATCTTATCAAGACAATACAAGTTTCAGGGAGCATTAAACCCTGAGAAAGGAAGGATGTGATCTGTCAGTGAAACTGTTGTCGTGAAATGTGTGAAGCTTTTGTGGCTTCATTATTGAGTTATTAAGGAGTGGTTTTAACATCAAAGGTGGTTGTTAACTCACATTTGGCAAAATGCCTATACCACCAGTGGTAGTGGTAATAGAAGAGCTCAGTGGTTAGAACTCATTGCAAATTCTTCCCTATATGATGGCTTCCAGGAATAGAAAGGGCACTTATTTCAGTATACTTAATATTTATCTAACAGATACTTAAATTCTTACCATATGCTAAATACTGGGGTACAAATATGAATATTGCAGGGTAGTCATTTTTTCAAGGAATTTATAAATTGGTGGTGATATAGACATGTAAACCAGTAACTGCAAAATGGAAATAAAAAGACAATTCAGAACTTCAATTTTTTTCTTAGGTAAAATGATGATTAGTCATAATAATTCATACCTCAAATGGGTTTAAATACGAAAATTTAAATAAAATGAGTGATACAGTTGCAAGCAGGCAATTAATAAATAAAAACCATCATGATGATTATTGTCATTATTCTACTTATAGGTCCAATCATAAATATGTACAGACAGAACAATGGAGGTGCAGAAGAGGGAGGGTTTAGCTCTGCTTGGGAAGGCTCGTAACTATCTTCAAATAGGAGGAAAGAGAGGATTTAGCAGTTCTGACATATTGGCAAGGAGTAATTTCAAGCACGTGACAAATACTCAGTGAGTGTTGCCTATTATTGTCGTAGAAGGAGGTGGATCTGTGATATGTTTTGAAGGGTGTAATGAAGCCAGTGAGGCAGGGGAGATATTCGAGGTGGGGGGAAGAGTTTATGTAATGGGCAGAGACTCTGGCTCCCTTATGCCATCTCGAATGAGTGCTGACTCAACATTGATGAAAGGCAAATAAGATGTGATGGCAAGGAGGTAGCCTGCGTCGTGAAGCGTCTTGAGCATCAGGCTAAAGAGCTTGTTCCATAACCTACGTATGGGAAGTCACTGAAAGCTTTTACTATTTTAAAGACAGGGTGAACCTACCATTTTCCTTTTTACATTATATTTAAATTTTTTTTTTTCATGGAAGATGCAAACCTTTTTTTTTTTTCTTTTTGCATTTTAGAATTGTCACTTGGGTGGCAACAGAGAAGTGATATTGACTGGTAAGAGGCAGAGAACGTGCAGGGTTATCTGGTAAAATAAAAAAAACTAAGAACCTGCCTACTTTTTTTTTCTAGAATTATCCTCTAGAGAAAACCATACACATTATGGCATTTCTTCCTTTTTTGTCACACAATTCAGAATAAAAAAAGTTGAACACAATTCAAATAGGTAGGGGTTGGGGGAATAATCCTATAAATGGTATACTCTAGTAAAGAAATTAACAGAATATTATGAATAAAAATGAAGCAGTTACGTTTAAGTGTGATAGCAAGGGTTGATCTACAATATGTATGAGTAAAAAAAGAAAGAAGCAAGTTGAATGCTGTTAAATATAATCTTATACAATTGATACGCATTTAAGAAATAAGCCTGTTTATGGACGCATACACATGAAGCAGACATACAAAAGAAGCACTGGAAGAAAAGTTATCAAATTCATCATAGCTGTTATATCATGACTGGGAGGAAGGGCCATGAGATCAGCAAAGAGAATAAAAGAGACTTCAAGTTTATTTTGGATAGTCTGGTTTTTGATACATCAAATTTTTTTTTGGAATTGGAGTCTCATTTTGTCACCCAGGCTGGAGTGCAGTGGCATGATCATGGCCACTGCAGCCTTGACCTACTGGGCTCAGGCGATCCTTCCACCTCATCATTCCAAGTAGACGAAACTACAGGCACGTGCCCCCATACCCAGGTAATTTTTTGATTTATTTTAGAGACAAGGTCCCACCAAGTTGCCCAAGCTGGTCTTGAACCCCTGGCCTCATGTAATCCTCTCACCTCATCCTCCCAAAGTGCTTGGATTATGGGTGTGAGTCACTGCACCCAGCTGATATGTCAAACTTTAAAGCAAACTTGACAACATATTGTCATTTATGATTTGTAGTGGATGGGGACATGGATTTTATTTTTTAATAGTCTCTGTGCTTTTATGAAATTTTACGAAATGAAACGTGTTTGATTTTTTTTTTCGTGTGTGTGTGTGTGTGTGTGTGTGTGTGTGTGTGTGTGTGTGTGTGCAGGATTCAAGGACTCCCACTTCTCTTTCCACTATTAAAGTGAGTGTCTGAGAATACTGAGGTCGTCCCTTGATCAACCCCCCAAAGGTAGGAAATGGCTGAGAGGAAGAGTGATATCTTCCTTTTGAATCCAAGAAGGGAGAACAGAGAGAGGGAGGGTTGCATACTACCAGCTGATAAATCTTGCAGATGATACTGAGGCTTTTCATAATTGTCAGACAAGGAACTCAATGAAGAACAAGCACTGCTACTACTTCATGCGGAGGAGTTGGATTTCAGGGGGCTTTAAGGATTGGGAGGTAGGCATAGTGTGGGTATGATGGCCCAAGCATCTGTAGCAGGAGTGAGTCAGTCTCAAGGTTTTAGAAAATAGGACAGCACCTTTGTCACTCTGGGCAGACTCTTTGGCTTCACCGCCTACCTTCTTTCACAAATGACCTTGAAACTCTGTTTTTGAGAGGGGTGTGGATAATTCTATGTTCATAGTCATGTTTTGTTGTTATTATTTAAAATGCAGTTAAAACGCCAGGCTCGGTGGCTCAGCCTGTAATCCCGCGCCTTTGGGAGGCTGAGGTGAGTGGATTGCCTGAGCCCGCGGGTTCGAGACCCGCCTGGGCGGCGAGACCTCATCTCTACAATAAATCAAAAAATCAGCCAGGCGTGGTAGCGCCTGCCTGTAATTCCGGCTACTCGGAAGGCTGAGGCGGAAGGATCGCCGGAGCCCAGCAGGTCGAGGCTGCGGTGGCCGGAAGCGGCCACTGCACTCCAGTCTGGGCGACAGAGTGAGACTCCAACTCAAAAAAAAATGCAGTTAAAGATTCTTGTGTAGAATGACAAGTTGAGTTTCTTAAACATGAAGAAAATATTCTCTTAGGTAACTTGAGTTTTAATTTTTTTAAAAAATGAAACGCTTCATAAATTTGTGTATTTTCCATTCAATTTATTTATTTTTCATTTATTTTATTATTTTGTGTTTTATATTTTTAAAGATGTGGGGCACAGTTCAGGATTAGGTATACAAGAGGGCATCATACAGGTAAAGCTGGGGCCTCCCTTTGGTCCCTGCTTTGCCTGTTTGAGATCAGGTACCTTTATTGATGTTGTGCCCTCTCCCCCTGCAATATTCTGCAACTGCCAATCCCTTTGTTACAGTATTTCAGTTCAACTTAAATCAGCAAACATTTTGTGATTCCTTTGCCAAGTGTGTTTTGAAAATTGTTCTAGGTATTACAGATGTACATTCCAGAAAAGCACTGTCTTGCATTCAAGAGAGTTCACAGTGTAACTATGGTTCAAGAAATGTATACTAAGAGCTATATGAATAGTGCACACCCTACTACAAGATTCCAAAGTGGCAAAATCACAGAAACATTGAAAAATGGGTTAAAAGAATATGCATAGTGCTTGCATTTTTGCTTGGTCTTAAAAATGTGGCAGAGTTTCATCGGGGGAGGTCAGAGGAAAGAATACTTGGGTAAAGGAGATGGCAAGAGAAAATCCAATGGAAAGAGAATTGCACAATTTGGAAGTATACATATTGTGTAATTCAGCTATGCAGTACAGTCTAAATTGGGAATTAGGGGAAGGGAATAATGGAATATCTAAGAGTTAAGTAGAACCTTTTTGGTGCTGAGCATTGAATGTCAAGATGAGGAACATGGGTCTTCTACAACCGGCAATGGGCAAAGGTTCAGAAAATAGTATTTGGGGTGGAATACTTTGGAATACTTTTTTAGTCCTGCATCTTCTGGCCGTTCCCTGTGTGTCTTGCCTTTTGTACACTTGGGAGTATCTACCAGGAGAACAAGACAAAGGCAGGCTGCTGAACGATGAGAAACCAAGGCTCAGTCTCCTGCCAGCTGCCAGGTATTCGAGGGAGGCTACTCTCGATAATCAAGTCAAAGGTAACACCCCTGGATGACTGAAGCTACCTGATAAAGTCCAACAGGGATCACCTAAGCCAACCCAGATGAGAAGCACCATCCCCACCAACCCACAGAATTGTGATCTAAGTAAATGGTTTTTGTTTTGAGCTATTAAGTTTTAGGGTGTTTGGTTACACGGCAACACAAATCTGCCTGTGACACAGTGTATCCTTATTCATTCAGGAGCTAATTAACATGATAGCATGTTTTAGCATCAAGAGGCATTGAATTATGCTTACTAATTACTGGAAGTCTTACAGATAATAGACCTTCATAGATGACAGAGACATTTCCTGATTTTATCAAGTGTTTTTTCTACATCCTAATGTTCCTTCCCTGAAGTTCTTGGGAAACAGAACCCATTCAATTTCCTTTTCTTCCTCTCTGATGATCTAATTGCTACATGTTCACTGTTTCTTAGAATCTCTTCCAAAATAAAGGAAACAAGGAACAGATTCAATCACCTCTACCTCCT
Source organism: Carlito syrichta (assembly GCF_000164805.1). Classification (NCBI taxonomy): domain Eukaryota; kingdom Metazoa; phylum Chordata; class Mammalia; order Primates; family Tarsiidae; genus Carlito; species Carlito syrichta. Next base: position 351,333 of record NW_007249565.1, read on the forward strand.
CCTTCTCCTTTTTTGTCTTTATTAATTTTAGTTTTCTTGATTTTCCGATCTCTTCCTTTTAAAGCTTGGAAATGAAGGATGTGAATATAGATGAAGTGAAGCTTATCACATTTATGTTTTCTGACAAGAACTAACTTGAATGTCACCTTATCACTTATCTTTTTTTCCACCCCCCCTCCACTTAAATGTGATTTTCCCCCTCTTTTCTCAGTTCCAGTGGTATCTGGTTTACTGCGTTTGTGTAGTACTTATTAACATACATATTTCTGTATCCCTTTTACTTGATTGAAAGCTTGTTGGTAGTAGGAAATGTAACTGCATATTTTAACCTCTCCAGGACCTAGAGACAAATAGTAAATGATTGAAAAGTGGTAGAAAATAAGCTGAAGCATATTTTTCCTACATTAGCAAATTTTCACCTGCAGCCTGTAGGGCAAAGCATGTTCTCTAGCTAATAGCGATGGGGCAACCCTAAGTGAATGATGTCAATGTTGAAAAGATAATGTGACAAACAGAGTTAACATAACAGGCCTGGGACAACTATCTTTAGAAAGGTCTACTTGCAAACCTGTCCTTAGACTGGTATCTAGGGACTTGGATTTCAGAAGGGTTCCCTCATTCCCTGATAAGAAGGGACTCAAAGTGTCTAAACTCTAAACTGTGAAAACAACATGGCTTATCCTAAATACCCGCTTTGTTTTTAGAGAGCCTGGAATTTTTCTATGTGCTGGGAAGAGAGTGCCTATGTGAGAAGCCCGTAATGAAAACCCCAGACATTGGATCTCTGTGAGCTTCCTAGATAGATTATATTTTACAAGCAATGTCACAGCTCAGTGCTGGGAGACTGAAGCATGTACTGCGTAACTTAACGCGCCTCTAGTTTTCTCTGGCTTTCACACGTTGTTTTTATTTTTGTCAGTTTTCCTTTATGTCATTCTTGTAATAAATCTTAACCATGTGTAGGACTCTATGCTGATTCCTGTGAGTTATCCTAGTGTGTCAATCAATGGACCCCGGAATGGAGATAGCAAAAGAGTCCTGGATATAGATAACAGTGGACTCCTGGATGTAGATACCCATCAATCAATGGATCCCTGGATGTAGATACCAATCAATTAATGGACCCCTGAATGTTGATACCAATGGTGTAAATTTTGTAAGACAGGTTAGCTTCTTAACTGCCCTCAAATTGCATATGTTGGAGACTAAGTCATGCATACGCAGAGGCTGGTACACCCCAAAAGAATGTGACATATTTAGACATACTAGCATAAAAAGGGGCTGATGAATAGATGTCAGAAATGCAAAAAAGAAAAAAACAACTAAATTATATTCTAGAACAATTTTCAAATATCAACTTTATATATAATTACAACATTGAATTTAAAACAAAAAGGGATCTTTCTTTCACAGAAGAAGTATTATCTGGTTATTAAAGATGATTATAGATGAATGCAGGAACAGAAATTCATCAATGAAGATATAAAATTCTCCATTGTTCCATATGATCCCAGCATATCTACTTTTGTAAAATTTGTACTAATAGTAATTTAATTCTAGGACAGGATGCATAATATATAGGCATAACTAAATTTATTTCTAGTGCTAATAACCAATCTCTTCCTTACTAGGGTATAGATGTGGCCAAAAGAACTAACACATTTTGCATAATTAGGTTGAAAAACTTTTTCTGATGGAGATTTGTTGTGCTCTATTATTGTTGAAAAACCGCTTTAAAAGTTTGTCACTTAAAACAGCAATCAATTGCTCGTGGCTCAGCATTTTGGGCTGGTTTCCATTGGTTGGTCTTTTACTGTCTTGCTTGAGGTCAATCATGTACCTCTTGTCCCTTGAAATATTCACCTGTTCTACGTTTCACCAGTGGTCATGCTAGTCAATGCTGATTCTACTGTCTTGCTTTTTCTCCCAGCCTGAATGGTAACAAGCTCAATCTTTAAACATTAAAATTGTCTATTGTGTCTGCATAAAAGATTATTCATACACACATAAAGAGATGAGTAAAATAAGGGGAAATGGACAAATTCCAATGGGAAATGAAGAGAAGAAAAAATTTATTTAGTTGTAGAAAGCCATAAAGACCTGAGATGTTACACAAATATCTGTTCTCTTTTTTCAGTTCCTTTTCTCTGAATTTGAGTTTTTTCTCCCTATAATGACAGTTATAGATTACATAACTCTAAGGGTCCTATCAAGCTCTAACAGTTCATGTTTACAGCATGCCACCCTAGTTGGCATCATGATTTCCAGCATTAGTGAGTCAAAGTATTCTCACAGTATTTCAAACATAGTCTACTGTTCCATGAAAAAATCGTTGCTGAATTGCAATGAATTTGCATCTTATTTATTCCTTATTAATGACACCACCCCAATCTACCAAAGATGATACAAAAGGTTTTGACCTCATGGTTGATGTCTGTGTGCACAATAGAAAAATCACAAAAACAGTAAAAATGAAAAAATAAATTCGATGCCTTTCTGAAAATCATAGCAGAATTAACAACAATTTGATTCCACAGAAGTGCAACAGTTGACTATTTAATTTAACAATGTGGGCCAGGCTTGGTGGCTCAGCCTGTAATCCCAGCACTTTCGGAGGCCAAGGCGAGTGGATTGCCTGAGCCCGCGGGTGCAAGACCAGCCTGGGCAAGTTGGCAAGACCTCATCTTTACAATAAAGAAAAAAACAGCTAGGTGGTAGCACACACCTGTAGTTCTGGCTACTTGGAAGGCTGAGACAGAAGGATCACCAGAGCCCAGCAGGACAACGCTGGGGTGGCCATGAGTATGCCACTGCACTCCATCCTGGGCGACAGAGTGAGACTCCATCTTTAAAAAAAAAACAGTGTGATTTGCAGATTTCATTGTAAGACAACACATTTTCTAACCTGCTCTGTTAAGATTCATGGGATTCTTCTTTTGTAATTTTGCCCAAATGCTCTATATTTTCTTCCATCACTCAGATCACTATTCTCATTTGTCAAGTCAAGCTTCTAAAATTCGAGTGTGTTTGCATTTTCCTTTACTTTATGCATTTCAAATAACTTTCAAGCATACCTTTATATTTGATCATCCAACAAAACAATTCATAAAAATTTTTATGAATAATAAAATTGAGCTCTTGGACTCCAAGTGACTAGCCTCAGTTTGCACAGCAGATCAGTGACAGATCAAGGGTGAAACCCAGACACATCACCCTGAAACCAGTTTTTTCCTACAGCATATTCAGAGGGGGATTTTTGATACTTGTGTAAGTCTCTCTCTGTTTTAGAGAAAACATCACTTAACAGTTTCATTTCTCTGATATTCAAGTAGCTTTTTAGTTCTTCTGGGGGGGTCTTTTGGGGTTTTTTAAGGTAGAAATATTTAGTGCTAGCTTGGCCAACTTGTGCTCATCTCCCCATCTGTTGGACACCTGGAGAAGCAACAGCTGCCAGTCAAGGCTGTTCTCCCTGATACTTCCATTTTGTGAGTGCTCTGGGTGCCAGAAAGTGGCCTAATTTTGTACTAAAATTCGTTTTCCCATAATTTCTGAAATGTTAGTCACAGTGCTTCTCTCTAGAGTAATCTAGAATGCCACCTTTCAGACCCACAACTCTAAAATAATTTTTTTTTGAAAAAGAAGAACATGTCATAAATAAATTAAAAATTTGCTGTTGGCTCACAAAGCCAGAGCCTGTGCTATTATCAGACAGATCAATGTATGAATCTCACATTTGCCACTTCTCAGCTGTGTAACCGCACACAGGTCACTGGCTTTACCTAGCCTCAGGTTCCTCCCTCTATGGCTGTAGCGCCTACCCTGCAGATGCACCCTACAGAGGAAATGCTTGCTTAGGAAAGTGCCCTGCACATTTTAGACTTTCATTTAGTATGAACTGATCCAGATGCCACCTCAGGACAGAGCGTGGTGCGGTCCCCAGAAGAGAAGTTTATGGGAGCACTTGGTATCTTCCATTGTCTGCAGGTCTGAAAGATGGCATTCTAGATTACTCTAGAGAGAAGAACTGTGAGTAATGTTGCAGAGATTATGGGAAAACAAATTTTAGTTCAAAATGAGAAGCCACTTTCCGACACCCAAAGCGCTTAAGAAATAGGGATATTGGGAAGGGCATACCACACCCAAGACGCCTGGGAAGAGGCTGAATCACCTCTCTTATGAATGTCATAGAAAGAAACTCCCTTATCTTCTACACTAGAAAGGATTCGGAAAATATGTTTTGGAAGTTAGGGAGCATGAAAGGGAAAGAAACATCAACTAGCCATTAGGAATAAGTGTGACGCCACCGGGGAAGTATAATGCGCATGTCCTTCACTAAACCCCCTTGAAGCGGAAGAAATAACTTCACAACATTTATTTGACATGCAGTATTTTTGACATGTAGTACAGTTGGCCTGCATTAGTTTGCTTGGCCCACCATGACAAAGTACCTCAGACTCAGGGGCTTAAACCACCCAAAGTTATTGTCCCTCAGTTCTTCAGGCTAGAAGTCCAAGATCGAGATATCAGCGGGGTTGGTTCCTTCCGAGGATTGGGAGGGCAGACTTGTTCCCTGCATCCCCCTTAGGGTCCTGTGGCTTGCTGGAAATTTGGCATTTGGGACGCCATTCTGATCTCACCCTTCATCTTTATCTTCACATGGTGCTTCCAGCATGCGTGTCTCTGTGCTTAAATTTTCCTTCTTTATAAGGACCCCAGTCATATTAGATTAGGGGCCACTGGAATGGCCTCTTCTTAATTAGTCACATGCGCAATAACCTTATTTCCAAATAAGGTCCTATTCTGAGGTACCAGGGGTTAGGACTTTAGCATATGAATTTGGGAGAGGGAGACGCAACTTAACTCACAATTGGTCCTTTTATGTAGTAGGTGTTTCATAATGCTTTCTGCATGAGTGCAGCTAAAACAGAGTGATTGAACCTCAGAGTTAGAAGTGTATTGGTGAAACAAGCCCCACTGCTGCCAGGCCTAGGTTCCCCTGTATGAATTACAGGGGTGTCTCTTAGAGGTAGAGTTTGTTCCATCTGTTTATCTCCCCCCCAAGATTCTATGACATGGTGGGCAGCTTGGGGAATGCTGAGGAGAGAGGAGCTTAGAATCAAAAAATGACTGCTAAAAAAAATCAAAATCTCTTTGCTTGCAAGGCCATTCTTAATTAATGACCTCTATTGAGTGATCAAAAGCAAAATAACTAGAAAATAAATAGCTACTATTTACCGAACACTTATTTTGTGTCAGATACTGCACTAGGTGTTTTATGCAATAAGATGAAAAAAAATCTCACAACAACAGAGGCATTGCTATTTACAACCATTTCATAAAGAAGTAACTGAGTCCTAAAGAGCTCAAGCAACTTGTCCAAGATCATACTGCTTGTAAAATGTCTTGGGGGTCAAAAAGGTTCTCTCCAGCTCAAAAAACTCGCCTCCTAAGCCAGTGTTCTATTGACTCTTGATTTTCCTCGCAATAAAATTCAAATAGAATAATCTGCTTACTGGCTCAGGGTGAAAGTGGAGGGTGGTGAGAATGATGCTTGCCCATGCATCCAAGTAGAGAATCAATACATTTTAAAGAGGAAGAAAGGAAGAGAAAGGGAGATAAATTGGTGGAAGGAAGGGAGAATTCTTACCAGTTTATGTATTAGGTCAGTCATGGGTAGGTGGGTGATTATTAATAACCCATCTTCTTCAAATATGTGTGGTTATTTCCACCATTTAATAATATGTGTAGAGAGAAACAGTTAGAAAATTCTATTTCCTAGAAAGACACCTGGCCCGCTGTTCTGCAGGGGTGTGAGGAAGAGTACCAGATGTGCTGGGCTTTGCCTGGACTAGCATTTTTCTGTGGGTCCTTGCCACAAGCCCCCGTAAAGGAACATTCTGTTAGACGCATTCACTACATGAAGGTGAAACTCAGGACATATTTTGTCTCCCAGTGTTAATGCTGTGAGGGTGAACAAAAGTGCTGAGTACCCTGAGGTGGTTACCTTGGAGACTTGATATTCCCTTCTATTTCTGGACCTCAGAAAACAGTTCTGGGAGCCTTACTCGGTCAACGAGAAAAGAGGGTTTGGAAAGCCGGTCACATTCCCCCCAGCCCTCAGCACTAGCATGTCTGATGCCCCTCAAGGAGGAACATGTTGCACTTTATCCATAAATATGCCCTCCATTTTTTCCAGGCCGGTGCTACAGTTTCCTGCTTTATGACAGTCTTTCTTCTTTTAGAAAATGACACATAGAGGATTCCAAAGTGCCATATCTATGTTTTCCCTATGTCCGTTTTCACACTTCTGTTCATTCATCTGACATTCTCTGAACAAGTATTTCTGAATAATTTCACATATGAATAGATGCAAAACATATTTACTCATTACAAAAAAACCCACTGCTAGACAGTCATCATTCACTCTATGTTACAGAGAGACACAGAGATGAAGTAACTGAAGAAGAGTACCAAGTTTACTGTTAAGCACTTAAGGCCTTTAGGCAGAAGCTGTATGGCTGGCTTTTTTTTTATTCCACAGACACCTTTAGATGGTGCTGGTGATGAAGACAGCAAAATCAGTAATGCAGATAGGGCCCCTATTTCCAGGTACTTACAGTATATTAGAGAAACAGAAAATAAACATATGGTCATAAAATTCACCTTATGATTGGAATTGCAATAAATATGTTGTGAAATGAGAGTGCATGAAAGAGAGACCTGACCTGGCCAAGAGCTAGGACAAACCTCCCCGAGGACATCATATTGAGAATAAGACATGCTGAATGAGTAAGAGGTCACTGGAAAGGAATGGCAGATGGAATAACAAGATGGGAATCATCTTCTAGTACTATGGTAGAATGAGCATCCAAATGAATGAGGATATGGGGGGGGGGAAGCTGATGTGAGGTAAGCCTGGGGTCTTAGAAGCAGACCAGATCATGCAACAATTCTTAAACCATAGTAAAGCTGGCCAATACCCTAAGAATAATAGGAAGTTGTTGAATAACTGGGGAGTTAAGAAATAAAAATAACTTATAAAAGACCATCTTTGTCAGGAAAATAGAAGAAGAAAGGCAAGAGAAGATAAGTGAAGACCAGTAATAAGATTCAGGAAACTCCATGAAAAACAGGTGGCAACTTGGATTAGGAATTAGATTAAAAATATTTAAAGATGATCTTGCTAGGATTTCAATATTAATTTGATATGAATCTGAAAATAAGAAAGATGCCTAGGATGACTGAGGTAACAGCTATAAACAAATGGAAGTTGGAGGTGTCACTTCCTGAGATAATTGTTGAAGATGTACCATATCTTTAGGGAAAATGTACGAGGTCACTTTGGAATAGACTGGGCTTCATTTACATGCCAAACGTTCATTCAAAAATGCCAATTCAACCATGGGACATTCAGGTAGAGGTCTAGAGTCTGAAAAAAATATTTAAATTGTAAATAACAATATGGAAATTACAGCCTTTGAAGTATTCATGAAACCTTAGGCACAGAAAATATGACCTAAGGAGAAATCCTAGACTAAGATGACAAGAAAGCTGCAAGGAATCCTGAATTCTCAGAAGTCTGGTTATGAGGTAGAAGAAGGACATCTGGGAAGGGCTCTGACAAGGGTTGACCAAAGGTGGAGATACAAACAGGAGAATATTGCATCAGGCAAGTCAAAGGAGAGCTGGCTCAAGAACGCAGTGGCCAACATTGCTCACAGGTCAGGCAAAGGTGGTGAGTACTAACTCGGTAAATGAAATTGCATGGAATTGGTAGCTTGAATATTACTGGATTCTTCTGGACAGTCATTGCCAAGAACTGATGGGAGTGCAAGCCAGAATGCAGTAGGAGATGAAAAAATGAAGAGATATACACAGAAACCTCTTTAAATGTGACAAGATATGAAGAAAATTAAGGACAAATGATGGAGGGGAACGATTCAGATGGTATAGAGGGTGACTTTCTCCAGCATCATTTAACTAAATGCCCTCTAAGAATGTTTTCAACTCCTAAACTCCACTATTGTATCATAATTGTCTATGTCCCTAGTCGTCAGTGTGAACCCTTATAGTTGTGCTGTCTAGGGTATGCATTCTTCACTCATGACACAAAGCCCATCTACATTGTAGGTGCTGCTAAATGTATGTTGGAAGATTAAGGTTATTTTTGATGTAGTGTCTTCTGGGTTCATGAAATACAGAAAATAGAAGAACTGTTTGACTGGTGGTCTAATCAGTGAAGACCAAGATCTTTCAAAATCAATATGTGATATCCTTATGAGCAGAATGACTAAGTGAGCCCAAGGGTTGCAGAGCCCTGGTAAGGGAATATGCACTTATTGGCCAATGAAACCACCAATGAAAATGTACACATAAAAAATGATTGAATTGGAAAGTACAATGGCCCAACAGCTAAAAGTGCCTTTGGGGTTTCTTTTAACAGTCAGTATTGGAATGATATTTTCTCACACTTGAATACTGTGAAATTAGTGTCAGGTCTCAATATCAGCAAGGAAATGATTGAAAGCCAGACAGAGTAAAGATGAAAGTGCCTTCCTTCTTGAGTTTCTCAAAAATATATTGACTTGATTGCTTATCAATAACCATCTAATTACTGGTCTTAAAGTTTGAGGTTAGAAAAGCATGAGAGGAGTACCAGGCAGATGATCTTCTCAAATGCTTAATATCTGGGGATGCTCAAATTCACAAAAAGTCATGCAGCTTAGTGTGTCTGACTCCAAGTTTGAAGCTACCAAACCTAGACACTAAGCTAGAATTTATAACCGTAGCCAACAAGCAGTGCTATTGCACTGTGCTTCCAAATTTGCTACTTGCTCGGCCTAGTATGCAATTTTAGTAACAATAATGATAGAAGTTAACATATATTTAGTGCTTCACAATGCCAAACACTGAATATGAACACTTGAAACAATATCCATTTTATCGAAAAAAAACTGAGGACAGGACAAATAACTTAATCAAGATGGCTTAGCTAACAAACGTAATGAAGCATACCAGAACATTTGTTCTGAAATGAATGCAATCCACACTAATAATGAATAACTGGGAAAGAGGCACTGTCGCCACCAAACCTAGCAAGGACTAGAGAGTGCAGTGAGGACCCATATGCATCTAAAGCCCCCTTCCTCTCTCAGAATGGTGGTAAACTTTCTGATACTCCTAGATGGCATCCTGAGGAGAAAGCAGAGGAGTGAATGGAAATGCGAAATATTGATAGTTTATCCCTCAAATATTATTGTAAACTGTTTGGAATCCCATTTATATTTGTGAAAACTGAGATGTCAAGAGCTGGGAAGATTTATTTCTTCCTATCCAGAAGATTTGGGGTTCAGACCCAATCTTAGGTGAGTTACACACATATAAAAATACTGCCATTTCTTTGCACACTCGGGGTATGGTATGAAATTAATGACACCCTTCCATTAGGGGTAGCAAGCTTTAGTTGCTTGATCCCAAAACAACACTGACTGGTATCACCTCTCTACCACACTTTCCTTTACACAGTCGTAGAAAATTTCATTGTACTCTAGCTCTGCGTTTCCTCTTTCACATTGACGCCTGGCATAATAGACAACTCCTCCAACAGCTTAAGGCCACAGTTGTCATCAAGGGTCAACATTTTGTGTGATGCTCTGTCCTAAACTTCCCAGAAAAGACAATCCAAGATCACTTGTCAAAGTGGAGGCCTTGTTGGATAGTGCAGAAGAAGGAGTTGGTGTCTGAGATCATGTGATGGCTCTCCATGGTCCTTGAGTTGTTGCACGAAGGAAATCCATGGAGTTTACAGACCAAGGGATTCATTCAGGAAGTAGAGTTGTACAGTAATCATTTGAGTCGTTTATGACAAAAACTTTACTGGGATCATTTTATGCATCAACTTAATCATAGCCTAATGGAATATCAGCACTGAGAGAAAATTTAGAGATTGCATGGCTAATCTCTCTAGAACTGAGACTTATAGATGGGCATCCAAGGGGACAAGACTTCTGTTCCAGGGGTCTTTCAGCCTGTGACAATACTGGATGATTTTAAATTTTCAGTTATCCAATGGATAGGTGTTACTCCTATATTTTCTAAATAATGCCTCCCCTTTCATGTATTCATTTGGCAATCTACACAACTGGTTTAGAACCTCTCTTTCATATATGCATTTATTGAAAGAGTTCAGGGCATTTGCCACTGCTGAGCATGGGACTAAGAACTGGGAAAATAAGAAGATTAAGATGCAAATCTTTCCTTCAGAGAACTGAAGTATAATAGGAAAGACAAATGTGACAGTGTCAAGTCAAACTCATGACAGTCCTTGGTAATTACTGCATCTATGGTGGCTTCCATTGTCAGTGCGTGGGTTGGGATGGCTGAGCCTGCATCTGTCTGTAGGATTCACCTCACATATAAATAAGAAAAATATGACTGCAGCAGAAATACTTGATCGTTTCAGAGAACACATTACTTTTCAGCAAATCCAATGCATATATAAACAACGCCGGTGGTAACTTATCCACAGAATCACCAGTTATTTGGAAAGGAATAGGGTAATTCGGTGAAGAATTGTGCAGGCAACAGGCTGTTCTGTCAAGATCTCAGCCCTAAATAGGGACTTCTAGAGCTACTATCAGGGGTCAAATGAAGGTCCACTAGTCCCTCACTTCAATCATATCAACTCCATTCTCACCAATTTCATTTTTTGGTTTGCACTCGAGATTTAACTTTGTCAAAGCCATTCACTGCATTAAAAAGTGTAAAAACAATGCATATCAGCTTTTCAAAGCAGGCACACCTAGACCAAGAAGCTAAGTAACTCTGGCAAGTTTCCAATACTGCTTGGTGGCCTAGCAGGACTGAGCAAACACCCTGTTTCTTACCTGGTGCTCCTTCCAGCACACTTCCCTGTCTCCATCCTTCCTTAGTCAGGAGAAACCGTCCCCCAAGATGGGATAGGCAGATTACAGGCTCTCATTCCACACACACTAAGCAGTAGATCTGTATTTCTTTGACAAACAAGTTGGTTTCTGAGTCATTTCATAGAATCAGACGGGATTTCCACTGAGGCCTTACTGAGATATGAAAGTTGTCCTATCCTTGGAAGAACACTCTGACATTTGACAAACGAAGAGGACCACACAAGTAATAAACTCTGATTCAAATAACCTGCCAAAGGGAACGCAGAAATGAATTTGCTTTCACTTATCTGAGTGTAACAAAGCCAGTCTCACAAGAATAAAATAAGAGTCACCTATGAGGTCATACTCAAAAGGAAAAGCAGTCATACATGTGCTTGTCTACTTAAGAAGTTCTCTAAGCAAATGAACATGCAACTTCAGGAGCCACAAAAAAATAAACAAGCCTCCTATTATCTATTAAAACCACAAATGGCTTTGATAGTTTAATCTTTTAATTCATACGTAGCAATTTAATCCAAGTTTGATCATCAATAAACATAATCACTCATACACATCTAAAATGGTAGTATTTCACATTTAATTTAATTAATAAGTATAAATCTCCCATGCAGAGTTTTGGGCATGGCACAAGCACGCGCACACACAAACACACACACACACACACACACACACACACACACGTATACTTTATGATTGTGAATGCACACACATTCAGGCATAAATTCTCTTTAGAGTTGAAGAGATTTACAGAAAGATTCAAGAACCATGAGTCAGAAAATTAAAATATAGTAGAATACTATAAGAAAGGGATTGACATTAGTGGGACACTGCCGGGGGAGTGGGAGGGGAGAGGCGGCACATAACATCAGTAAGAGTACCAAACTTTACCTGTACGATGACTACTTACAAACCTAACCCTGAATTGTACCCCACATCTTTAAACTAAACTAAACTAAAATAATTTTTAAAAAATCAAAACAATAGGAGGATTTTGCAGATTATGAAATATATTCAAAATAACATTCGAGTTTGAAAGCTAGACGCAAAAGTTGTCATTCTCAGCTCTGCATTCTCCACAGCAGTGGTCTGTAAACTTTTTCTGTGAAGGACCATAGAACAACTCTATTAGTTTCTGAGAACCCTGTGGCCTCTGTTGACACTTGTTCACTCTGCCATTAGAGAGAAAGCAGCCATAGGCGATGTGTGAACAAAACAAATGATGATGTTATGATCCAATAAAAACTCGTGAAGACTAATATTTGAATTTTGAAAAAATTTTCATGAGTCATGGGTTAAAAAATATACAAACCAATGAGTGGTGGGCTGAATTTGTCCTTCAGACCATAGTGTGTCAATACTGCTCTATGGCATCTGATATATTATTATCTTACCAATAATAATAATGCAATTGCTCTCTGAGGTGTAGTGTAGTTCGCTCTTTTGTCTAGGGATGGAGTGGGCTGTCTTGGGAAGTATCAAATACCCTGCAATTGAGTCAATCATGCAGAGCTGAGTTATGTGCCAGTAGACTTTCAGGATTTCCAAACTCAGCAGGGAAATGACAAACTTTAGAATATGTATCCCCAAGCTTGGAAATTTCATATTTTACTTTAGGCATTCAGTGTAGTGGCTAAAGACAATACATTCGTATATATGACGCATCTTTTGCATAGTGATTCACAGGGGCCTTGTCTTCACAAAACCCACATAAAAATTGAAGTGTTCAGAATACTCTAAATCTATTTCTGTTATGAAATTACGTGCTCAACTTTCTTATCGACCAGATTCATGTCTTTCAGTCAAAATCACTCAGCAAATATTGGACTCTTAGGGGCAGTGAACACAGTCCTAAGTGTGGGAGGATCCAGTAGTGACCAAGTTCATGTCCTTGCTTCCAAGAAGCCTGCACTCTAGAGTCTGCATGGCAGAGTTGAAGGCGAGTGAGCAGATGAATCAGCTCATTACACATAATCATAGATGACAGAGCATCAGGGTGTTGATGGCCTGGTGAGCATCACCATTTGAGGTCGAACCGAAGTGACATGAGGTGCCAGTCATGAAAAAAAATTCTGGAGAGAGGTTATTCCAGCCAGAGACAACAGATGAACAGGTCAGGAGGTGGAACAAAATGGAAATGTTAGAATCAGGGAAGAAACTCCTGCCCGGCTGAAGCAAAGGGACAGAGAGAAAAGCACAAGATGCAGCAAGCAAAATGGATATAGTCTGGAGTAGACCATGATTAAGAACTTGTAGATCATGGTTAGGAGCTTGCGGACCATGGGTAAGGGCTTGTAGATAAAGGTTAAGGACTTTCACCTTACATTCTATTTGTAGAACAAAAGCCATACATCTGTTATTTTTTTTTTAACACACACACTGAGAAACCGTTGGAGGGTTCTGGATCCAAAAGTGACAAGATTAGATTTATATTTTAAACCATAGAATTTTGAATTTTTTGTAGTAAACTTAGTTGTAGAGAATAAAAGAAAAAGCAGGGAGCCTTGTTAGAAGTTATGCTGCAGAAAGTCAAATAAAGGCAACTTTGACTATGGGGATAGCAGTGGAGGCCAAAAGTAGTGAATGAATTCACATACATGTTGGAAGTGAAGTTGCTGCGACATCAGTTTTGTAGCCTAGGGAAAATAGAAGAATCCAAGAGAACTCTCAGTTTCCAGCTTTAGGAACCGGATAGCTGGTACCATTTACTAAAAAGGATATCTTCTATAATGATCAACCATGGTAAAACTGATCAGACCATTTCATTCTTGCGTTTTTGTTCTCTATGGTCTACTCAATGCCTCAGGTTCTTCAGCTGTGAAGTAAGGATGTAATATCTACCTTATATTATACATTATTATCATACTGTCACAATGTCTGATATTTCACTAGTACTTAGTACAAGATGCTATATTTATTATGTCCCTTAAGCTAATTAGACTGAACAGCAAACACAGTCATCAAATATCTATTTGACACTAAGCAGATATTTTAAAATTTGTTATCTCTCATACTTGAAACAATCATGTAAAGTACATATCTCTGTTCCTACTCTACAAATGACAAAACTTGGCTCCTGAGTGAATAAATACTTTGCATGAGGTCAAACAACTCATTAGAGCAGGTCACAATAAAAACTTAATTTTTTCTGACTCCTATGCCCACGTACTTCGCCTCGCAAAAGCCCTTCTCTCCAGAAGAAAACATGTAGTGAGAATAAATATATATATTATTTTTAATCAACAACTAATGATAAATACATTTGCTCTCTATAAAATGATACACAGTGATGGGATAAATCTTTGCACTGATTTCTTCTTTACAAACACAGGTGAGGCCATGTCCAGACATGGAATCATTTAAAAGAATAATTGTAGTTTCAAACCTTCCACCAACTCTTTGACTGTCCAAAACTGAGAACCCCAAATTAATAATTTTGTGTTTAAGATAAAACTGCAATGATTTTTATAAATGTATTTAAAGGTTGGCAGAGCAGAAAGTTTGGGTGAAAAATAAATTGCTCTGTGCATTAACATGGCAAAATAGTAGTATTTTTTGTTGTTGTTAAGGTGAGGCCCAAAATAGAGTAAAGAAGAATTCAAAAAATGGGGAAGAAGAAGAGGAATATATGAAGACAGTGAAGGTCTGGGCAATATGGCAGAAAAGAAGTCCATGAGGAAGACTAGTGAGAAATTCTCTTTCAGGTGTGAGTCTGTAGAACTCTGGGAAATGAAGACCTCTTTAAGTAATCTCCAGTAGTTTTCTGCATAGTGCTTTCAAAAACAAAAAAAAGCAACAAAGCCTCCTCTTTCCTCTCTGAAGACTGAAGCTTGAATCAATACTTGCAAAGAGGATGATGTTTCCTATTTGGGGTGACTCAAGCTAGGAAGAGAAGAACCACAACCAGTGAGAGCTAGAATCCAGAAGAGAAACTTGGAACAAGAGAAGATCAAGGGAAATTTATGCCCTTCCTCAACAGAAATTCAAACAGAGTTAATAAAGCATTCATAGAGTTGGGTTTTTCAGTGTATGTAGATGGTAGCTTGAATCTTCTTCATGTCAGTATTAAAGGAACATAGTGAATAATGACCAACAACTGGAGGAGATATTCAGATGTTTGGTATTGGATCATAAAGAAAATACTGACATCAGTCCAAACTTTCTAACATGGAAGAAAAAGAGCTCTTAGAAAAATGCTTTTTTAAAAATCATTGTCTTCTTTCTCCTCTCTACATACCGTAGATTCCATCATCACCGAGTGATTTGCCATATGCAAATATACCATGATTGTTCAGACTACCATGCTTTTCTCTGTTTACAAAGTCTCTTTTCCCATGCTGCAATTCTGCTCATGCATCAGTATTATCTCTTTATGAAGACTTTACTTTCCTGGTTTCTTCTTTATTAATAGCATCTTACATGTATCTCTACTACAGTTTCTGCCACTTGGAACTATCACTGCTTATGACATGATGGTCTACCCATCTGAATTGTCACTTCCTTGAGTGAAGAGACAAGACATTATTCAAGTCTGTGTTCCAGAACATGGTACAAAGGTGAAACATAATCGATGCTCAAAACATCTTGGTTGGATATATGAAACTTGATGGTGTCTTGTTAGGTAACTTTCTCCAAAACTTTTTGGGAGAGAGCTCAAATAAGTGCTTTAATTTTCTCTGAATTTGAATTCCACCTCAGTCACCATCTGTGATAGAAAAGTTATAATTATATATTCCCTGTGAGAATTATCATGATGAAAAAAATCAAAATCTCAGCAAACAAAATTCGTGGACACCATGATCAACTCCCTTGAGCTCTTGAGAAATTTTGAATTTGCAAATTCGATTTGAAATTGCAGTTCATTTGCTTTTCTCTCCTGGAGTATTGATTTCTAATTTGATTGTTTCATGCTTTTAAATTTTGAAATAATTTCAAGCCTACATAAAGTTTGCAAAAATTATACAAAAAAAAACCCCACATGAAGATTCACATTTGCCAGTTACTAAATTTTTTCACATTTGTTTCTATTATTCTTTCACTTTCTCTCATATATACACTTATATATCTTTTTGCTTTTTCAGCAACAGATGATGGTATAAGGTAGACATCTTACCCCTTTGCCCCTAAATATTTCTGTAGATATTTCCTAAGAGCAAGGGTATTTCATTTCCATTTCTTAGTACAATTAAAAAATCAGTAACTTTAACATCAGCACAACATTTTAAATTAACCAACAGGTCATAATCAAATTTTAATAATTGTCCCCATAATATATTTTGCAGCAATTTTTCTTGGCCCAAGATCTAATTCAGATTACATATTACATTTTGATGTTATGTCTGTCAGTGTTATCTGGGAATGGTTCCTCAGCTTTACTGCTTTCATGACATTGACATTTTTGAAGAATGCTGGCCACTCATTTTGTAGACAGCTCCTCAGTTTGGATTCTGTCTGATATTTCTCAATGACTAGATTGACTTTAAGCATTTTGAGAAGGAACAGCACTAAAGTGATAACAGTGCATCTCATTAGAAGCCACATGGTGCCAGTTTATTCCATTTGGGTGATGTGTTCTCCACAAATCACAATAATAATTGCAAATGAAAAATAGAGTAACTTTACAATGGGAGAAACCTGGCAAACACATCTTAACCAAGTGGTCAAAGTTAATATCAGCCATAGTTGATTTTTTGAAAGATACTTCAATAAAAGGTTCAACTATTTTAGGAACTTATTTGTCCCTCATGCAAATTTCACATTCTGAAAAAATACACGAATAACATGACTTTGGTGTTTGCAACCATATTTTCTCATCACCCAATACATAAAATCAAGAATAAATTTTGTGGATGTTCAACTAACCCCGAGTCCTTACTAGCAAGTGACTTACTGTTAACACTTCAACATATCTCTTAAAATATTCCCATGACCCATGTACAGATGGGAAAACAAAAGTAACTTGACCAAGGTCCCAAAACTCTAGTATCATACTGGAACATAAGTGCGCTTCCTTTCCCATCAACCCCAGTATGCTTCACTTCATACCTGCTTCTTTAAAGTCAGTAAAAATATGGTTACTCAACATCAGACAAACCCTCAACAAGCACTGTGGGAAAGGCCAGATACCAATTATTTTTTCATACGCGTGGAGAGGACTCTAACTCCTTTGTAGGGCTACAAGGGCAGAAGAGGAGTGAGAGTTATGCAGGAAAAATGCGAGAAGGGAAAAGGATTCCATTTTTTCCATTAAGATTGGTCTTGCGTGCGACTTTCTAAAAGGGCAGTCCATGCTAATCTGAATGCAGTTATTTCTGAGTGAGTAGGTCGCTGCTAGCAAGCTAAGCCCTCTTTCAGAGAAAGCAGGAAGTTGTGTTCCGCTGTAGATAGGAACTTAAAAGCAGCAGCTATATATAACACTTCAGTTGAGAAAAAAAAAAGACCTCCAAAGAACACCAAACTCTCTGTTTCAATCATCTTCTAGTTCTAGAAACCCCCAATTTTGGGGGCTCAAATCTTGAAAATAAATTTTCAGGGGAGATGTCATGAAATGAACGGAACCACCCAGAAGGAAGGAGATTGCAAAGCTGTCTATCTTTTCATTTGAAATGGGGAAAAAAAAGAATTCTCCTTCCACACTGGGTCTACAAGACAAATTTGCCCACATCTGTGAAGCCAGTGGGAAGGGAAAGACGTTTTGCAATTTTCAATGTTTGTAGCTGCTAAAAGTAGTCGTGGCTACTTGGATATTTTGAAACAGCCATCTGAATTTTATAGAGGGGATTAAGACAATACCTCCAAAAATAGACAATTCCTCCAAAGAGGAAGTGGAGTCAGACACATTGAATAAACCCACTGGAGCCCCTAGAAAGTGGATTGCAATCACAATCAGGAAAAATTCCAAAGTATGCTTTTCTTTTCTCTCTTTACTTTCCTGGGAGAGTGAGTGAGCCAGAGCATGGGAATAAGCTATCCAGATCACTCAACTGAATCATGGTCTGTCCAATAGCAGCCAGACAAATTCCCCTTGCCCAGGGCACTTAGTTACTGCTTCCCTCTCAAGGGATGCATTCCTTTCTCCTTGCTGACCGTCTTCATAGATGCCACCGTCAACTTCTCCAAAAGGGCATCTCTTGGTGAGAATGGAGTTCAGCCTCTCCAGGTCTCCCTGTCCTGCTTCTCTTGAAGACCAGCCCCCAAGACCAAAAATGTAAGACCACGAAACAACACTGGACAGACAAAGCTGAGAAGAGTTGATACCGTGAAGTCAGATACACCTGGGTTTGAACATGGTTCCTCCTGCTATAAAATTGTGTGATCTCAGCCAACTCTGTATTTCAATGTCTTTATCTATAAAACTAGCACAACAGAACTAAAGCCTGTGCCAGGTTCTTGGAACATAGTAAAAACAATACTTCTTAGTTATTAATAATAGTATCACGTCATCATCACTGCCATTTTAGTCTTTCTCTTCACCACCATCATCTTTTTTAATCATTATGGGGAAGTAGACAAGAAATAAAAATTACAGATTTGGAAGTTTCTAGAAATGTCAGGATCCTACTAAATTCTCACTGTGCTGTTTTCTTTAGAAATACGTCTTGGATTCCTTACTTAAATGGCATTTCCTTTACGAGGAACTGTTGTTTCTTAAGACAGGTTATAAATTTACATGGAGGAAGCAGTGAAAAGAAAGAAGGTTCATGCCTACCCCTCCCCAGCACCTTGCACAACTGGGCCCAGGTGAAGCCTAAAGGAAGTGGAGCAGGGGCGTGGCCACTCAGAATCTTCCGGAAGCCTGTTGCTTCTCTTTTGCCTTGGGTCAAACGTAAAGAATTCACTTAGATTTTCTCCGCAGTAGAATTCCCATACTGTGTTCACAGTAGGCTCTAGCACTGTGGTTCAATTTTTGTTTGTTTGTTTTTGTTTGTTTGTTTGTTTGTTTGTTTTTTGTTGGTTTTTTTTTTTGAGTTGGAGTCTCACTCTGTCGCCCAGACTGGAGTGCAGCGGCCGCTCCCGGCCACCGCAGCCTCGACCTGCTGGGCTCTGGCCATCCTTCCGCCTCAGCCTTCCGAGTAGCCGGAATGACAGGTGCGCGCCACCACGCCCGGCTGATTTTTTGATTTATTGTAGAGATGAGGTCTCGTCAAGTTGTCCAGGCGGGTCTCGAACCCGTGGGCTCAGGCAGTCCACTCACCTCAGCCTCCCAAAGGCGCGGGATGACAGGCTGAGCCACCGAGGTGCCTCTGAGACGGGGAAGCATGTTTTGTTCGACTTCATGTTCCATTCCTCAGCCCAGTCCCTGTACCTGGCACCCAAGAGAAGATGCTCACTCGGGGTTCCTTAACTGACTAGCTGGGCAAATGCTTTCGTCTACTTCCTTATAATTTTGAAAGAAGATGATGACGTTGACAGCAACTACAATGATAACAATGATTTTAATACTAATTAACTAAGATCTATTAAGCCCTTACTATGCACCTTACTACTCTCTCTCTGTCTCACTTTCAGTTCCTCTTTTGTTAGTGCAGAATCGCATTAAGACAGACTCGTATGCATACATGACTCCTCCTCCCAAACACACATACTTGTTCCAGTGGACAAATGAGCAAATGGGCCCTGCAGGGGCTCTCTGGTGTCAAGGCTCCCACAGCCGATGAGCACAGTGAGGCAGCAAGACCAGGACACAGCTTCTGTGTTTGAGGGCGCCTGGGCTCCACTGGCAGCTCACCCTCTGGGGGAAGCCCAGGCAGGTGACTCACCACAGAGAACTGCCCTGTTTCCAGGAAGGATCACCTGCGCTCCTCTCTTAGGCCCTTCTTGGTGAAAACTGCCCCTGAAATACAGTGACCACATCCCCTTTTTGTCATTTTCACCTTGCTGGGGTCTTCCTCTCCCTCCTCCTCCACCTCCACTTTCAGCAAAACTGGCTCATTCTGGGTATCTGCCAAATGTTTTTGTACTAATGCAGGGGAGGGTTCTAAAAATGTCAAGTCTATATACATTTTTAGAGGGGCCTCATAGAGGGTAGCATCTCTAATCAAAGGAGTGATTGCCAGTCCTGAGGTTAGAAGGACCGATATGAATGGTGACATTTACAGATCACGCATGTGTGTTGGGGAGAGATGGGGACTTAAGCCCCATGGCATGATACACTCTGCAGCCTGTACCTCTGAATGTGATGATGGTCCAGATAACTGGTAAGTGACACATGTGCAGTCTAACCCAGAGACTACATAGCGTTCCACACTAGTACCCAAAGTCTTGATCACATTACCCGCTCCTTCCACCAAAGTAGAGAAAATAGCAATGGAAGTAACTGTTGTCAGAGCTGGCATTTGTTTGCTGACTGCTTAATATGTGCAAATGAGATGTTGCATATATTGTATGATGTGTATCATATGTAAACCTCAGCGACTCTCTGAAGTAGGGGTTAATATGAAGGAAGCCAAACTCAGAGAATTTGAATAATGTTACATGGTTTGGAAGTGGATCTGAATTCAGGCCTGCCATACTCCAAAGCTCGCTTCCAGGATTTTCCCTGTGTGGCAATCATGATCATAAGGATCTGTTTGGCAAAGACTCAGGAGAACATGGGTCTAGAGATGGGATCACAGACAGGAAGAGTGTCTCACAAGGGGTTGCTGATGGGAGGCCTGCGAGTCTCTTTTTTGCTTATCTGTCTTCTTTGATCTCTAAGATGTCTGAAAAAGAATGTCACGAAGTAGGGTCAATGCCTGCCAGTCCAAGCAACTTGTGCCCCTTGTCTTACACCTGACATGACTCACAAATTTATGACATCTGTATACCTAATTTGGAATTGTTCCCCATATCTTTAAAATAAAATATATTTTTTAAAAAATTTATGACACCTGTCAGTAACTGGAGGCATTTGAGGAGTTAAGCCTGGACCAGAACTCAGAGTGTACAGCTCATCAGCTGCACCCTAGGATGGGATGGGACCCATGAGGATGCTTGGAACACTGAGATAGAAACTCCCTATGTGATCTCGTTTGTGTACGTGGCTGCTGGCAGTCCACCAAGCTTTCCCCGGACTAGCCATCCTCTCACTCTGCCCTCTTAAGGTCATCACAGTCTTGCTCTACAGATGACCTGCCAAGTTTATCACTTCCACTTTCCTTATTGCAGTACTTTGGGAACTACACGATAAAGTCTGACCACATCATTCAGCGTATTGAGCAAAAATCTCTCTCCCCTCGCAAGCATGGCGTGCTTTTAATGCCTTAGAGCTGCCATAGACCAAGTCCAAGCCTGCTTCTGTCTTTATTAGAATGTTTTCCCACTCATTTTTCTGCTAGGTGAATTGCTCCTTTTGCAAAGTCCAGTCACTCCCATTTCTCTGACACACTCAGCTTTAATCCAGAGTTCCCCAGCTGATCTTTCCTTCTGACTGTACCATTTAGCACTGCATGAATTTAGGTTTTCCCCTAAAACCAGGATCCATCTCACCTCTTAGTAAGACAACTTTCTGGGCACATAGAAGACCACCAATAAATGATGGTGAAAATAATGTGATTCTCTATCATGTCAGCAAAACCACTGAATACTTCACAATACTTTAACAGAACATACCCAAGGGATATGAGAAATAAGTGGGATAGCTCAGCTTTTCCTTCTGAGAAACAATGGTCTTTCCAGGAAGAAAGATCAAGATGGACAAAAACATCAAGTAGCGAAACAGCTGGGTCCTTGTGCGGATTCCAGGGGCACAGAGGAAAAGATAGGATAGGGAGAATAGGAGACGTTTGGAAAATGGGAATGGGCAGCAGACATATAATGCTGTGTAAATTTACCCTCACTGGGAGTTTACCCTGGATTCTGTAGGAGATGGGAAGCCAATGAAGTTTGAAATAAGGAAGCTATCATGATTTTTCCATTGTTCTTCATTTGCGAAGAATCATGTGAGTCTCGAGATTTTACTAGTCTGAGTGTCACTTCTCAAATTTCAAGGCAGAAGAGAAGTTAGAAAGTTCAAGAGACTGCAATGAATCTACGACTCTCCATAACATGACAAAGATATCCTTATTTTTTTCACACAAGAAGTCTCTGGACCAATAATCATACCTGTGCTCGTCACTACCACTGAACTCTGTACCAATTAATATTTTAAGCACTTTACATATATTAACTCACTTAATACTTCCATTGACCTTCTGGAGCTACTCACAAAAAAAAAAGAATGTTCCATCACGGGTTGCAAATCACACATCTGGTACATTCAGCAGCCTGTTTCCACCACATACTGCATGCCACTCTATTCTTTTTGCTCAGTTTCTCAAAAAAATTTACCTTGTTCTTTGAAAGGCTGATTGTAGCATAGTGGGCATTTCTGGAGAACAGAGACTTTGCTGGGCATGATATGAGATACGTGCTTCAAGGAATGGCTGTTTCATGTATAAGAAACTACGAAGAGAAAGAAAAAAAAACAGTAGAGACTTAGCCAGCTAAAACGATATTTGCAAAGTCTATTTATCCAGAAATAACAGCTGCTGTGGGGATGACTCAGAACACCTCCCTACGGCCAATAGGCACTATCCTATGGTCTGAAGACAAGTTCCCTTTATCAGGCCCCTTTTGGGAAGGACTGAGTTGGCCTAGGAGAAAAATGCCCATACCCTAACATACATAGCTAACTCTCATTTCTACAGACGGGCATGGAAACCTGGTGCTTTCTGGAACAGTCTTTATGGTGAGCCTAATCTAGGAAACTGCACTCTACAGAATTTTCAAAAATAATTTCTCTTGAAAAAACTTGGGACAAGTTTCCTAACCCCATCCATTTACTTTTTTGGAGTAGTATTTCTCATGCAATATGTCTGAAATCTTCTTTTTCCTTGAGGGATGTTGCTGGACTTTTGAACCCTTTTAAAAAATGCTTGGAATTCCATCCCTGCAAGATACCAGTCTTGTACAAGCAACTTCAATCATTAAGCGATAGATTCAGTGATTGCCTTACTTATAATAATGCATTTAAAGCAAAACACAAAATATTCACAGATGTTACTTTCCTTCTTCCCTCTTTTCACAGAATCATGTCATCTTTTTTTTTTCTGAGATGACAATGATAATCTCTTGTCAGATTATCTTTTTTATCTCTGAAAGTCAATTTTCAAGTTCTGTCACCAGGGGTTACTTAGGACACATGATCTGTCCTGTAGACCAGTAAGGTGGACACTGGCAACCTGAGTCAAATGAAGAAGAAAGTAATCAGAATTAAGAGCACACACAGAACTATACTGTAGCAGAAATGCATCAAAAAACTGGGTTGTTTGTCGTGGAGATAAAAAAAAAATAGTTATGTCATCACTTTCAAACATCTAAAGGATTTTTATGTACGATAATTTTCTTTTGAGTGAAGTTATAAGTGGTAGAATTCAGACCTACTGTTGGAAGTTGCAGGGCAGCAGAAGTTGGAACAGCTAGAGAAAAAACTTTATAATAGTCACA
This sequence comes from Carlito syrichta, assembly GCF_000164805.1. Classification (NCBI taxonomy): domain Eukaryota; kingdom Metazoa; phylum Chordata; class Mammalia; order Primates; family Tarsiidae; genus Carlito; species Carlito syrichta. The sequence goes on from NW_007249565.1 coordinate 374,720, forward strand.
GGAAAAAAAAAATGGTTGACTCAAAAGGTAGTGAGGGCCAGTGGAGTGCACCTGTAGACAAGTTGGCCACATGGTGGAGATGTTGTAGAAGGTATTCAGGTATCACCATTGGGGGTTGGGCCTATGACCTTGACAGTCCCTTTGAACTCAGGTTTTTAAGCCTACAGATTCATGCTTATCTATATCTAGTTTATGCTGGCTGAGGACCGGTGCAGGGCACATTTGAGCTTTCAGAAAAATTAACAAAAAATGATCCCTGATTCCAAACAATAGAATCACAAAATGTTGCAGCTGAAAAAAAACCTGAGAGCTTCTCACCTGCCCCACATTGTAAACATGGATGCACTGAGGTCAAAAGAGTTCAAATGACCTTTCTAAAATTACTCAGCAAATTGTCACCAAGACAGAGCTCAAAATTCAAATGAGAGATAAAATATACATGTGTATCTCCAAGGAACACTTCAAGAAACATCTTTTTTTAAAAAAAGAAAGCTCCAATGAATAGCCTGTTTTGCTACACTTAGTAGACATAAAGTATACTTGACTTGAAAAAAATAACCAAATGATCCATGTGTAGCAAAGAGTAAGGAAATAAGGAACTGGGTAGTTCACTGTTGCAGTCTGCTCCTCAAATTTCAGAGATAAATGGGCCTGAAACAGTAAATCAGCAAGATCCCAGGAAGGCTGTAGAAAGATAATTCTTAACTACTGCCCTGGGAGACATATGATAGGAGATTGAGGCTTCTGCAGGAATTGAGGAAGCCTATTTCAAAAAAGTTGTATATTCTTGGCAAAAAGCAAAAGAAACGTACACAATATTGTCCAAGACTGCAGTCCACAGGAGGACATGGGCTGCAGAAAGCCGATTCAGATTGTGGGCGGAGTCAAGGGAAGTCCCTACCTTCAGCATATTTATGGATTTGTGGACCAGTGAAAAGGGAATCAAAGTAACTATTACAGAGTAAGGGATGACAACAACTTTAAAGACGGGAAAGAATCGGGCAAATTACACACATAGAGACATACAAATCTGTGATAGTGGAAATGATCTGCCAGGGGTGGGTCCCTGAATCTAGTGAGGTGTTCGCAACTCTGGACCCCAAGCTCCAGACCTCCAGTGCAGTGCACAGGAGCTCATGCTGCAAAGATGCTCCATGAATTAGCAGTTTGCAGAATAGGATCCCACTCCACAGAAGGGGCCAAGGCCAATGCCCTATGAATCATGATGAAGGTCAAGACCAGCTCTAGGCTAAACCCAGACACCTCTCATTGCACTTTCTGCATTAGTATTAAATTATACATTTTCACATTCATCTTTAAGGGGATATGGGAATACCTCCAAGTCAAGGTCTTATGAAATCTCTCTCTTTTTCCCTGGGCAAACCCAGAACGTGCCCGAGAATAGATGTGCAATAAATTTTAGTTAAACTGGAGCTAAACAACGTCTTTCCAATATTTTTTTGTGATAAGAAACTGTTCGTTAATCCCAAGACCTCTTTAACAAATATACCTGGGGACTGGGCATGTGTGTAACGAAGAGTGTTTAAGCAGGGGTTAAACTTTGTGAATCTGCTAAAGTCATCAATAAGACAAACGTCTTAGCTTCTCCAAGATTCCATGTCTTCTAATTTAGAATGGTGGTAATTATCCCTACTTCTAGAAATCTAGAACTGTGGTGAGGATAAGAAGAGCTTATATATACAAGACAGCTAGAACAATGTTTGCCATATACAAGTGTTTAATAAATGATGTGCCCATTATCAACAAGTAATTTATTTAATTTAGACCTCAGTTACTTGAGTTAAAAAAAAACAGTTTTTTTTGGTAAGGTATGAGATATGAGTCAGATAGACCCTCTGGCAAGTCAGGAAAGATTATAGTTCTCAGAGAGGACATATCTTTGAACTGCAGACCAGCACCTTAATAACATAATATTCCTGTTTGGACCTGCTCCCCTGTAAAATATCATAGAATATACTCATGTTGCTTAATTGACTATAACATCCGTTAACTTGGTGGGTAATTTTTACGAAGTGTGTGAAATTTTCTGTCACTCCCTAATTTTTCACTCTGAATTTAGCCCGCAGCTTTTTACTGCTCCAACTTCAGAGCAGGGTTTTCCCCAGTCTCTCTGTCTTGCTGAATTGCATCTTCATGACTTTTTAAAAAGAGAAAGCAAGAAATGAGAATGTAGTGATCAAGATCCTTCCATCCCTGTTGCTTGTAGTAGTGGGTTTTTTTAAAAAAACTCTATTATGTTTTTTGAACACGATAATGATTATGTGACTAGAAAGGTACTTTACAGAGGAAAAAAATAGAAAAAATGGAGAGACCCTTAGACTAAAAGTCTTGTAGACCACAAATGGCCAATTGTCCTCTCTCAGTGTCTCCAGGCCTTTATCTGTTCAAGAAGACTGGGCATGAAGCCCTCCTGGGGAGTCTTGAAGACACCCGTATCTTTCGACTCTGACTTTCCTTGCCTCCTACTCCTATCACTTTGGGACTTTGAGAGTAAAAAGTATTAATGGAAGAGAAGAAGAAAAACACACTAAATAACAACAACCAAAAAAGGTCAACCGTAAAGCATAATTTGAATGTAGCACGCAATTATATCTACTCTTCTGCGAATGCCTTCATAGCACTGAATTTAAAGACAGAAAAATGTTTATATTTTTTTGCATACTCAGTGGCCAATGATGAGAAGTTACTCAAGATGTTAATGGAATAAAATTCTTACACTTTTGTGGAGAAATTTTTACCTTTTGTGAGATTGAGCAGTAGTGAAAACCTTGAATTTAAATTAGATTTTTGTGTGTGTGTGCGTGTGTTGGAGTCTCACTCTGTCGCCCAGACTGGAGTGCAGTGGCCGCTCCCGGCCACCGCAGCCTCGACCTGTTGGGCTCCGGCAATCTTTCCACCTCAGCCTTCCGAGTAGCTGGAATTACAGGCATGCACTACCATGCCTGGCTGATTTTTTGATTTATTGTAGAGATGAGGTCTCGCTGCCCAGGCAGGTCTCGAACCCACGGACTCAGGCAATCCTCTCACCTCAGCCTCCCAAAGGCACGAGATTACAGGCTGAGCCACCGAGCCCGGCTTTAAATTAGATTTAAAAATATAATTAGACATTTAAAAAGGTGCAATTTTTAAAAATAGAAAATTATGAAACAAGACACCTCATAAACAAAGAATATAGTCTGTACATGGTTTCAACACAAATCCATTCCATATGAAATATGTACTATTATCATTTTACAGTTTGCTGAGAAGTCCAAGTTGATGCTCTGAGAAGAGGTAAGAAGTACATATTGTATATTATGGGTACTTTGAAACAGAGCTAGGATAAAGCTCTGAGGTGAGAGTTTTGGAACTTGGGTGTATAGTCGAGTAAAAATTGTTGCAGATCTTGGAAATCAGTAAACCAAATCCAAAATAGTTGATGCAAGTTCATATTTTTTTGCTATTGATGGACAGCTATAGTTAACACGGTATTTGGCAGGAATAAATGGTCCTATAGCATCCTTGAAAGGAAGGTCGAGGAAAACATGAAAACCCTTGTGAATGCTTGCAGTTGAGAATATGAAATAATATGATTTAGGGAAGTGAAAGGTTTTAGTGATGAAAAGGTTTTTATGGCCAAGAAACGTGGACCAAAAAAAACCTCGTGTGAGAATGATGTTTGATGAATTGCCCCAGGCATTGAGGTTGCTGGGGAAAGTTCCCAGTGAACTTTTTCTTGGGTCAAGCTCTGGATAAGTATGTTGAACAATAGCCTCTCTAAAAAATAATGAATTCCTAGCCCTTGAGGAAATCACATTTAGGCACTATGTCTCTATGATATAAATTTTTAGTCTATCATATCTAAGAAATTGTTGCTTTACATTTTTTCTTGCTTTTACAGAGAGCACTGGTAGTGCTTTGCAAACAAATATGCTCCATAAATGCAAAAGTCAACACTAGAGTTGCATTATCATTAGCATTTTCTATTTGCCTTCTAACTGGAATGCCTTACGTTTATGGATAACTGTCCTTCAAAAATCTCCAGGGTTTGTAATTTGGCAAATGGTATACATTCGTATTGGCATTTTTATGAAGAAAGAGAAATCAGGAAAATTAAAAAGAATTTCAGAAGGAGCTGTTTGTGTCATTTATTTCAGAGATCATTGCATTTATTTAAAAAAAACTTTTTAAGGCTGGGCACAGTGGCTAACCCCTGTAATCCCAGCACTTTGGGAAGCCGAGGTGGAAGGATCACCTGAGACCAGGAGTTCAAGACCAGTCTGGACAACATAGTGAAACCTTATCTCTACAAAAAATGTTTAAAAATAGCTAGGTATGGTGGTGCATGCCTGTACTTAGCTACTCTGGAGGCTGAGGCAGAAGGTTTACCTGAGACCAAAATTTTGAGGCTGTTGTGAGCCGTGATCATGTTACTGCATTCCAGACTGGGCAACAGAGTGAGATGCCAACTCAAAAAAAAAATAGATAAAGTGTTTTTCAAATTTGTAATTAACCCTTAAGAGAAGAAAGTTTTGTCAGTCTATTTGTATTGATACCATGTCCCTTACTGTACATTAAATTTTCTCCATATTTGCATGCCTTGACCAAATAGTTATTGATAGTTTGCCAGAAGGAAGAAAAAAGAGAAGAGAAATAAACAAATATATATTGAACACAAACTATGTGCAAGGTATTGTGATGACTATTTCATATTCATTATTTGATTAAATGCACCCATGAGCAAATGGAGGATCTCCTAAGAGCTCATAATTGACTCAGAAACAGTAATACAGCTAGCAAAAGATAGAGATGGAGTTTGAATTTTGTGAATGTTTCAGAATTTCCCTTGTGCCTGACCTCTTACTCTATCAAGCAATGACTTTGAGTGCTTAGTATGCGAGTGATAGAACTTCTGAGAACTCAATGGTTCCAGGCAAAATAATTAAGTGAAAGTTGTGAGCTGGGAAGAAACTTGCAACCCAGTAGGAGGTCAGCACAGCTAAAAGGACAGATGGAATGGAGAATTCAGTTGAGTTCAGATCACATGGAACCCTAATGACCATAGTAAGGGTTTTGATCTTTATACTAACAGAAGTGTGAAGCCATACTTGTTTGTTCTAAGAGTACGACATGAGAGTATCAATGATTTAAGAAGATGGCTCTGATTACCAAGTGGAGAATGGGTGGAAAGAGGGAAAGTCATTCAGTTAGATGTCTCTGAGAGATATTTAAGAAAAAGATGATGGTGACTTGAACTTCACTACCACCTATGGAGAAAGTAAGAAGCAGACAGATTCAAGAGATAAGAAAAATCAACCTGACTTGGTAATTGATTGGACAGGTAAAAGGAAGAGGATGATTTCAGACATGATATCAGTTTTCTGTCATAAATCTAGGTAAAAAAAGTAGAATTTATCATGCTCTTTTGATTAAAACTCTATGTTTTTTAGTGTCTAGGTCAATTAAAGAAGCATCACTAAAGATGTTCTAATCCAGAAGTGTTCAACTAGTCACTTTAGACTGAATAATTTTTCAACATATCAGTGATATGTATGTTCTGTGGAGACAGCATCACTTTCATCCTTCTAACACAATCTCTATCTTGGCAATCTTAGAATGCCAAGAAACAATTTTTTTAAACAATTTAGAAAAACTTGTCGTTACACACGGCTGATTAAAAACGTGCCATTATCTGTGCTCTTTTCAGAAACAAAGCCATAAACTCTGTAGACAAAAACATAGAAAAGAAGTGAACAGAAAAGAAGGAGAAGAATAGAAGGGGAGGGAAGGGGGGAGAAATCAGAGGAGGGAGGGGAAGGGAAGAAGATGGGGAGGGGGAAGGGAGGGATGGAAGAGGGGGAAGATAGAAGAGGGAGGGAAGGGAGGGAGAGAGGGAGGGAGACAGGAAGGAGAGGGGGTGGGGAAGGAAGGGAAGGGAAGGAAGGAGAGAGAGAGACCCTTAAATATGAATAAATGGCCAAGGATTACTAATAAATTAAGAAATTTTCCAATTTAAAAGACAAAGACCAAAATAAATAAATAGATAAAAAGCAGGTTGGAGAAAACAGAAAAAATTGCAAATAACAGAAAAAGATTATTTCAAAAAAGACTATAATTAGTATTCCTAGATAAAAAACAGAAAAGAGTCTATCCTTGGAGCAAGAGTAGGGTACTATACAAAAAAAGAAATTAGAAAATATGAACTATGTTAAATAAAAACTATGACGGCTAATTATAGATATATATTTACTATTATTATTGTTTTTAGTAGGAGTCTTACTCAGTCACCCAGGCTGGAGTGCAGTGGCATGCTCATGGACACCTCAGCCTTGACTTGCTGGGTTCAGGAGATCCTTCTGCCTCAGCCTTCCAAATAGTTGGAACCACAGGCACACACCACCATGCCCAGCTAATTTTTAAAGATTTATTGTAGAGATGAGGTCTTGCCAAGTTTCCCAGACTGGTCTCGAACCCCTGGACTCAGATAATCCTCTCTCCTGCCTCCCAAAGAGCCCAGCCTAATTATATTTGAAAATTAAAGTGGATACAATGTCCCAAAAAGTCATGCAAAAATATTTTTAAATGGAAAATGGAAAAGATAAAGCTGCTTAGTAAATTTAAGACATTCAACGTTTATATAATTAGAGTTTCAGATGGAAAGAGAAGAGGGAAAATCATTTTTAAAAATGAATTAAGAAAAGATTTCAGAATTGAATTACACGTGTCTCTAAAACTTCAAGGGCAATAAATGAAGAAAGATGCATTCTGAAATTTTCAGGACAAAATAGAAATTTTCACATTTAGATAAGAAACAGAATGGCATTGGATTTCTCAAAAGTAACACTGGAAGCAAGAACATGATAGATGAATGCCCTAAAAATACTATGGAAAATCATTTTCAACATAAAATTATTTACTTAGTAAAATGATAGATTAAATGTGAACTCTGAATAGAAATGCTGTACACATCATATACAAGCTCACAAAATTAACCAAAAGTAGGAGATTCAGCCTATGTTCAAGATAAGGAGAAATCCCAGGATGGCAACTCTATAGAGACCTGGAAAAAACCCACAAAAACCAAATCTTTCTACAGGGACACAGTAGAAAGGACAAACTCTGGAGCCAGATCTCACAAAAGAAAATGGAAATGATAAATCCCTGATATGTTTAAACATGAGGAAAATAGTGTGAAGATTTCTGTTACTTTATGAATAAGCTTTATATTACTTTGAAGTATTTGGAAAGAAATATTAGTAGAAGAAACACAGAAGTCATACATTCGAAAAATAACTACAGGAGGAGAATTTACCCAAAAGTAAACACTGTCCATAATGTTAGATATGTTATAAAAATATGTATTTTTTAAAAATCTGGACACCAAATAGTATTTAATTAAAAGTTATTATAGTATTATAAGCGGACCCTGAATATTTATTATAACACTATAAGAAAGGGATTGGCAGTAGCAGGATACAACCGGGGAGGGAAAGGGACATATAACATCAATAAGGATACCCTATCTCAAACCAGGCAAAGTGGGGACCAAAGGGAGGCCCAAACTTCACCTGTACTACCTCATCTTCAAAATAAACAAATAAATAAATAAATAAATAAATAAAGTATTATGACGATAAAAATAAATAGGCAATTTGGATAAGTTATAAATCCTCAATACAAAAAAAACCCAAAGTACATAGAAAATACATGAAATTATACCAAATCAATACATGATTTTACAGGCAAATATTTAGTTTGAGTTAAACCCCAGAAGAAACACAAATACAAGAGAGGAGAAGAATTCAGTAGATAAGGATATGACAAAAAATATTTTTAAAATTATAGTCTTATACCATGGTTTTATTTTATGAAAATTGAAAGATGTTTTAGATAAATAAAAAATATAAAAAATAATGTATAAAAAATGTTGGTAAAAATTGCTGGGAACTCTTTTACCTAAAATAAATTTAGCTTTATCATAAACCTTATGCCTAGATTTTAATGATGAAAACTTTTCCACATTCATTTGCAGTCTTAAATGACCTTTGTATTCATTCTTGCACTTAAATCATCAAATTCAGAATAAACTGCTATCACAGATAAACAATCATAGGAATCTAATTTTCAGAAACACTTCCTAGTTGAGCCATTTTGCATGTAAAATGATAAAGGGTCAAAGTGGTTTTGTCTCAAATCAACCATTATCTAGACTTTTCCTGGCAGTCTTTCTGTCATAAGCAAATGAATAGCAAAGCAATCATAGCAAAATGCTATATTTTACACTGGATCAGAAGACAGCATTATAAATAAGAGGTTATAAGTATATGCTTAGAAAGTATACTTTATTAACTGAACAGATATTTTTCTGATTACTTGTTTGTGATAAAATGGAAAATGTGAGTTGGATGAACATAATCTTAATGATTATAATAATAGTCAGTAAATTATTTCAAATATTTCAGAAGACTTTCTGTCCAACACACAGACAACTCTGCCTAATAATAACAAAATAAGAACAAAAACAAAATAATAACAATGGGTAACCCTATAGAAATAAATCAGATAGCAAATGTAGAGAAAAGGCTCTGGTGTTTGAAGAACATTGAGAATTAATAAATCTAGATTTAACTGATATTTGCTGAGCATACAATGTGCACCAGGAAATGTATTTGTTACTTTCCAAACATTACCTCACTAAATCTTTCAATGTATAGATGGGGAATTCAATATCAGAGAAGTAACGTAACTTTCCCAAATCATATACCATATAAGTAAAAACACTGTAGAACCAGAGTTCAAACCTAGCTCAACCTAAGTCTAAAACCCATTCTCTTTCCACTATGTTACAAACATTATTTCACTAAAGGCTCCTGCAGAATTATTTTGGAGAAGAAACATGAGATGTTGTGCATACCTCTAACAGAAAGGAATGCACATCAACAGAAGTTTGTAAAAATAAAAGTATTGTGACTGTGGCTTCCCAAGCAACATCTCAGTTTTGCATCTGCTGAGATAAAGAAGGAAAAGAAAAAAGTACAAGACCACCATGGTCTCTGATTAGATATTTGGCTAGCTTGTTAGAAAATGAGTATTCCAAGAAACTTAGAGATAGATGTGGAGACCAAATATGCAAAATAAAGAATAATTAGAACAGGGGGAAACAGAAAAAGAGGATAAGAAAAAAAGAAGAGGAGATAGAACAAGATGAGTGGACAATTGAAGAGAGGAGAGACAAGGAAAGAAAAGTGAATGGAAGAAAAAGGAAGAGACCAGAAGATAGAAGGCAGGAAGGAAAGTGAGCAAGCAGGAAAAAAAATTGATATTCCTCTTTGTAATAAAAATAAATGGTGTAAGACCTCTTCTGGAAAAATGAGCTAGTTGCACTTGTCCCTATTTCTTCTGCTAAGTACAGCAAAAGACTCTGCATATTATTTATAAAACAACCACAAGGATATTTCGAAACGTAGAGTGAAGGCCGATCAGCTAGTGAGCAAGAAAGATACGGTGGTGAGTTCTCTGGATTTTCTTTTTGTCTCCTGTATCCCAAACTTAGAACTGAAGAAGTCAGTAATGCCTAAATGTGAATGGGTACAGATTGATAGGTAATAATAAGGTCTGTTCTCTCAAGCCAAGTGATCAAGAAAGAAATCTAGCAAGACAGAACTACGTCATGCAACAATTGTACTCCTCTAGCCAAACACCATAAAATACGTTGTGAGTTCATCCTTATCCATGACAAAATGAATAAATAAATAAAAAGTGAAGGAAGTTCAACGTCCACCTTCATCTGACATTAACACGATCGTCTCCCAACCTCTCCACTGTGATGCAGATTCAGAGAAGGCCGAGTAGGGAGTCTGGATGTCAATTCCCACCTGGCACTAATAAAGTACCTCTACACTCCCTCCTGTATTCAGGTCAGAGCAGTCCCAATGGAGAATCAGAACTTTTACTATTGCCCCACAGTTACAAGGCTATGACTTTTTTTGTTTTGTTTTTGTTTTGTTCTGTTTTGTTTGAGTTGGTGTCTCATGTAGTGTTGGTGGAAGCCACCTTGGGAGCAGTGAGGAAGCACCCCATGCCTCTCATCAGTGGAGACTAAGCAAGGAGTCTAGACTTCCACTCTACACAACATTAACAAGAAACATTCACCTTCGGGTGTCAACAAAGGTCAAGAGGAAATCTGGACCTCCACTCTTGTCTGGAAGCAATGATTATCTTCTCCCCTGCTAAAGTATTGTTAAAATAATGTGGCTAAAATATAAGGTTTGCATCAGATCTAGAATCTCATAACATAGTCCTGCAGATGTCCCAGGTTCAGTAAAAAAATAAAAATAAAAAATAAATAAAATTAATTTGTTACAACACAACAGACAGATCTCAAACTGAATTTAAAAATACATTAATTAAAGTAAAGATTGAGGTAACAAAGACATGAGCATTATTATAAAATATTTGTAAAACAACCACTATAAAAATGTTTTAACAAGCAATTAGCAACATGCTTAAAACAAATGTGAAAACAGAAAGCCTTGACGATGAAATAGAACATCCCAGAACAGAAATTGAAACCATAAAAAGGAAACAGATGGAAAGAAAAACTTAAAAATATAATAACCAAGCTAGAAATCTCAATGGATGGGCAAAATATTAGAAGGGAGGTGAAGAAAATAATCATTGAGTTGGAAGGTAGACCAATGAGATTACCATTCTGAGCAATATAGAGGGGGAAAATAACCACTGGAAAAAACAACAGTCTGAGGAACTAGCTTTAAAATAATTTTTAAAATGGCTAAACATTTCCTGATTTTGAGAAAATACATAAAAATATAGACTCAAGAAAATGAATGGATCTTAGAGTAAGTCCAAATAAATTCACATCAAACACATAATAGCAAAAATTCTAAAAACTAAAATTAAAAATACACTGAAAACATCGAGATAAGACACCGTATTCATAGGAAAAAACACTTTTAGTAATAACAGATTACTAATTTGAGGTCAGAACTAAGTGGTATGACAATTTTCAAGTACAGATGCATCTTGGCTTATGATGGGGTTACATCCCAATAAACCCACCATAGGCTGAAACTATCACAAGTCAAAAGCACACTTGACACACCTGACCTAATGAACATCATAGTTTAGCCTAGCCTACCTTAAGCATGCTCAGAATACTTACATTAGTCCATAGTTGGCTAAAATCATGATCTAACACAAAGCCTATTTTATTGTGCTGAATATCTCATATAATTTATTGAATACCATATTGAAACTGAAAAATAGATTGGTTATATGGGTACTCAGAGTACAGTTTCTACTGAGTGTGTATCACTTTTATACCACAGTAAAGTCAAAAAAGTTGGATTGCCATGAATTGAGGACTGTCTGTACTGAAAATAAAACCTGTCAATCTATGATTCTAGTTACAGCAACAATATACTTGCATAGTGAAGGCAAAATGAGGAGATCCTCAGATGAATGAATACTATAAGAATGACTAAATGAAGTTTTCTAAAAAAGAAACAAAACAGAAAAGAAGGAGCCTAGAAACACCAGGAAGGAAGAAAGAAAAGGGTAAGAAAAACATGGCTAGAATGAATTATTTTTTCTCTTGATTTTTCTAGATTATGTTTGATAGTAAAAGCAAAAATTGTAAATCAAAATTGAATTCTAAAATATGTTTAAATTGCCCACAGAAAGGCAGAAAGGAGAAAACAGAATAATGAAAAAGAATAACACAGTAAATAAACAATAAAATAAGATGCTATGAATATTATCAAATGAAATAAAAATTTATATAGTAAGCCCTGTTTTCATAGTTACATTAAATATAAATGGTCTGAATATACCCATTAAAGGACATAAATGAGAAAGTGATTAAAAGCATGTCTCAGCTATAAGCGATCTACAACTCTTTACAAATATGACATTGTTAGAAGTTTGAAAATGAATGGAAAGATATATTATTAAAACATTAATTGAAATAAAGCAAAGGTGACTAAATAATATACATAAAGTATATCTTTTTTTTTTGAGTTGGAGTCTCACTCTGTCGCCCAGACTCAAGTGCAGTGGCCGCTCCTGGCCACCGCAGCCTCGACCTGCTTGGCTCAGGCGATCCTTCCGCCTCAGCCTTCCAAGTAGCCGGAATTACAGACATACGCTACCACGCCCGGCTGATTTTTTGATTTATTGTAGAGATGAGGTCTCACTGCCCAGGTGGGTCTCGAACCCGTGGGCTCAGGCAATCCACTCACTTCAGCCTCCCAAAGGTGCGGGATTACAGGCTGAGCCACCGAGCCCGGCCATAAAGTATACCTTAAAGTAAAGAAAATCATAGCTGACAGGAAGGGATATTAATAATGATAAAAGTGCTAGTTAATCAAAAAGGCATAGCATTCCTTAATGTATATGCACCAAAACATAAAATTGCAAAATATGGTAAACAAAAGTTATAGAACTCAAAAAAGAAATAGGCAAATTCATAATTATATTTTAAGACTTCAACATCCACCTCTAAAAAATTGATAAAAAAAAACAAACAAACTAGACATCCTGAGCGTGGTGACTCATGCCTGTAATCCCAGTACTTTAGGAGGTGGAGGCAAGGGAATTGCTTGTGCCCAAGGTTTCAAGGCCAACCTGGGCAACTCAGACCTCATTGATATAAAAACATTTTTTTAATTAACCGAATGTGGTAGTGTGTGCCTGTGGTACCAGTTACTTTGGAAGGCTGAGGTGGAAGGATCGTCTGAGCCCAGCAAGTTGAGGCTGCGGTGGCCGAGAGTATGCCACTGCACTCCAAACTGGGTGACAGAGTGAGACTCTGATTCAAAAACAAAAGAAAAGAAAAAGAAAAAGAAAAACTAGACTAATAATCAGCAAGGTTTGGAAGAACTCAAAACACTGTTCAGAACTAGGATCTAGTTTACATTTATAGAGCACTTCACCCAATAACAGCAAAATACACCTTATTTTTAAGTGCCTATGTAATACATACTTTGACAGACTATATCAAGGGACATTAAAAAATAAAATTAAACTCAACACAATTTTTTAAAAATGAAAATATTTGTCTTCAGAGCACACTGGAATAAAACTAAAAATTCATAACAAAATGATAACAGAGAAGTCTTCAAATACTTGTAAAACAAACTGTATGCTTTTGCGTAATATTTGGATCAAGTAAGAAGACTCAGGGGAAATTTTTAAAAATATACATTGGCATTAATGAACATAAAAATAACACAGTGCTCCCAATATCACCTTTACAATTGATACTTCACTAGGAGAACTCACAAAATGCAGAAAAGCTTTTGTGCTCGCCATTACAGTTTATTACAGGAGAATAATCTAGATGAAAATTAACAAAGGAAAAGGCACATGGATAAAGTCCAGAAGAAACCAGACATAAGTTTCTAGTTGTCTCCTCCTAGTTCCATTACATTCCTTTACTTAATTCTCCCAGCTATGATGTGTGACAACATAGGTGAAGTATTTACAACCAGGAAAGATCACCTAAGTCTCCATGTCGGGGAATTGGGGCTGGGCAGGGGGAGGGAAAAGGCAGTCGATCGGTTATGTGATCATGCAGCTCCTGAGAAACTGGCCTTGGTTATTCAGTTTCCTACCATCTAGAGGTCAAAATGTTGTAACATGACAAAGACACTTAGGCATACAAAAACTGGCATATACCATAAGCCACACCATTATCATGTACTATCAGGTTTAAGCTGATATAGCATGAACTAAAATCAGGCATACACAAACACTCTTTTTCAGCAGGATATTCTAAGGGATCAAAAATATTATCCCCCAGGAGCTAGTCAAGGCTATTTCCTTCTTTGGAATGTGCAGGGTTTGAGCAACAAAAGTCTGCTGAGTTAATCCCTTATTGCGCAACATAGCAACGTTTATAAGACACAACTAAAGTGTTGCTGAGAAAGAAATTCACATCATGAAATATATACATCAGAAAAGAAGAAAAGTTTCTTTTTTATTCTTTAGTATAATTATTTATTTTAAAGATGAGGGGGTACAATTCAGGATTAGGTAGATAAGTGGTCGTTTTACAGGTAAACGTTGGGTCTCCCTTTGACTCACACTTTGCAATCATGTATGCTTGTTGATGTGAAGTAACCCTCCTCTCCTGGCAGTTTCCCACCACTGCTGATCTCTTTTATAGTATTATGGCAAATGATGAGGGTCTGCTTATGAGTGAGTACATGTGGTACTCACGTCTCTGTTTCTGTGATAGATCACTGAGTATTAGAGACTCTAAATACATCCGAGTTGCTGTGCAGCCCATAATTTTAACCTTCATTATGGCTGCATAGTATTCTATTGTGTATATGGTACCAATTTTTTGAAAAAATCTAATCCAGTTTCTAAGGGCCGCACAGTTGGTTCCCTGTTTTTGCTATTGTAAATAGTGTGCTGCAATAAACATGCATGTGCAGGTATCTTTTTTATAAAATGATTTGAGTTCCTCCAGTTATACTCCTAGAAGTGGGATTGCTGGGTTGTATGGAAAGTCGAGTTTTAGATTTTAGGAATCGCCACACTGTTTTCCACAGAGATCCTACTAGTTTACACTCCCACCAACAGTGTAGAAACGTTCCCTTTTCACCGCATCCTCCCCAGCATCTGTTGTTTTTTGAGTTATTGATGATGGCCACCCTGATTAGAGCTAGGTGGCATCTCAGAAACGAACAAGAGAGCAGGGAGACAGCTCATAGAATGAGGAAAACATGTTTTCCAACTGTATATTGGACAAAGGCCTAATATCCAGGATCTACAAGGAACTCAAACGTGCTGAAAGGATAAAAACAGTCCCATTAAAAAGTGGGCAAAAGACATGAATCGACACTTCTCAAAAGAAGACATAAGAGCAGCTAACAGATACATGAAAACAAGCTCAGCTTCACTAATCATTAAAGAAATGCAGTAAGTGGATCTCCTGAGCCCGTGGGTTTGAGACCCGCCTGGGCAGTGAGACCTCATCTCTACAAAAAAAAAAAATCAGCCGGGCATGGTAGTGCATGCCTGTAATTCCGGCTACTTGGAAGACTGAGGCGGAAGGATCACCGGAGCCCAGCAGGGCGAGGCTGCGGTGGCCGGGAGCGACCACTGCACTCCAGTCTGGGTGACTGAGTGAGACTCCAACTCAAGAAAAAAAAAAAAAGAAATGCAAACTAAAACCAAAATGGGAAAAGAAGAAAAGTTTCAAATCAGAAGTCTCACCTCAAGAACATAGAAAAGGTAGAGCAAAATAAATTCAAAATCAGTCAAAAAAAGAGAAAATGAAGAAAAGAATATAAATTGATAAGATTTCAAATAGAAAATATAAATGAAACATAGGACTGGTTATTTAAAAAGGTAATAATATTGACAAAACTCTAATAACTTCAACATAGAAACAGAAAACACAAGTTACTAACATCAAAATGAAGCAGTGAATATCAAACAGACCCTACAGACATCAAAAGGGTAATCTAAGAATACTGTGACCAACTTTACTCATACAAATTTGACAACTTAGATAAAATTGACTCTTTTTTGTAAAACACAAATGATCACAACTCAAAAAATATATATAACAAGTGATTTGAGTAGCCCATCAACTGTTAAAGAAATTGATTATGTGATTTCAAAAACATCCCCCCAAAACATCCATATATATAGGGTTTCACTAAAGAATTCTACCCCAGTTTCAATAAAAATCAGCATTAATTCTAAACAATCTTCAAAAACTAGAAAAGGAGGGAATATTTCCCAATTAAAACCAGATAAAGAGTACAAAAACAGAAAACTATAGAACAATATCTTTCATTAGTGTAGACACTAAAAATCTTTTAAAAATGCTGAGATAGAATTCAAGAATGTATACAACAAAGAACAAACAAAAAGCTGGCAGATGACCAAGTATAGCTGATGTCAGGAATGCCAAGCTGCTTCAATATTGAAAAAATCAAACAGCATAACCCACCACTTAATGATCAAAGAAGAAAAATGGCACGGTCTTATCAATCAATGCAGAAAAGATATTTTCACATAATTTGATGCACGTTTATGATTTTAAAAACTCTCATAAATAGAAAAAAAGAGTGGAGAACTTTCTCAACTTGATAAATAACATTTCCAAAGCACCTATAGCTAACATTGTGCTTACTGATGAAAAGACTGGATTTTTTTTCTCTGATTGAGAGCTAGGTAAGTGTGTGCACTCTCTTCACTCTTATTCAACATAGTGCTGGAAGTTCTAGCCAGTACAATTAGTCAAGAAAAGGGAAATGCAAAGCTCATGCACCAAAAAGGAAAAGGCATCATTTTCAAGAAGAAAATCCCAGGGAATTTACAAAAGTTTGCTTAGAACTGATCATTGAGGTCATCAAAGTCATGGGGCACAAGACAAGCATACAAAATTCAATTGTATTTCTATTTAGTAACAGGGAGCACATAGACACCAAATTAAAAAATACAATACTGGCTATGATGGCTCAAAATAATAAAATATTTAGCTGTAAATAAAACAAAATACGGACAAGCCTTGTGTTCTGAAAGCTACACAATGCAGATTCAAAAAAAAAAAAAAAAAACAAAGACGATCAAAATAAATGGAGAGTCATACAATGTTTATAAACTGGTAAAGTCAAGATGTCAATTCTCTCCAAATTTATGTACAGGTTTAACTCTTTTTTTCAAAGCCCCAGCAAGATTTTTGTAGACATAGAGATGATTGTTCAGAATTATGTTTGTGAAGGCAAAGAAACTAGAATTGTTAAATCAATTTTGGGGGAAAAAATAGAAGAATCAGTCTACCCGAGTACAAAATTTGTACCTAGCTAAAGACATAAAAAAGTGACATTGGTAGAAGGATACAGACACATAGATCAATGAAACAAAGCAAGACACCCCAAAACAGGACTATACTGTTTTGCCCAACTGATGTCTCATAAAAGCAAGTCAATGGAGGAAAAATAACCTTAAAATCTTTTAAACAAATGGTGCTGGACCAATAGGATGTCCATAGACACCACACACACACACACACACACACACACACACACACACACACACACACACACACACACCAAACAAATACAAAACCTCAATCCTAGCCTTATGCTTCTCACAATTCTATAACATCTAATTTAACTGTTAAATAAAGAATGGGCTTAAATACAAGATCTGAACCTAAAAACCATTTAGAGCATACATAGGAGATTATTTTTAGGATCCTAAAATATATATATTTAGGCAAAGATTTCTAAGACTCAACACCAAAAGTGTTATCCGTAAAAGGTAAAACGAAGAAATAAATTATTTTGAACTTTGAACAAACCTTGTAAACAATACATAAATGTGATCATGCAAAATACAGAATGGGTGAAAATATTTGCAAACCATATATCTGATTTGTCTAATGAAGTAGTCATTGGAATATAAGAATTTTCTAAGCTCAACAATGAAAAACTTCAACAAGAAATGGAAAAACACTCGAAGAGACTTTTCACAGAAGAAGATATACACGGGACAAATAAGGCCATGAAAAGATGTTTAGCATCATAAGCCAATAAGGAGATGCAAATTAGAAATACAACAAATAAAATATCAGAATGGCTAAAATAAAAACAATAGTGACAAAAAGTGCAGTGATAATGTAGAGAAACTGGGCTGTTTATACACTGCTGGTGAGAATGAAAAGTGGAAAACAGTTTAGCTGTTTGCTAAAAACAAACAAACGAACAAACCAAAAGAAAATCGGAGGAAAGTGGGTGTGGCAGTTAAAGAGCAATGAGGACTCTTGATAGAAGGATACAGACACATAGATCAATGAAACAATGTAAGAACCCCCCAAACAGGACTATATTGTTATGCCCAACTGATGTCTCATAAAAGCAAGTCAATGGAGTATTGACTTGCAAGTGATGGAAATATTTTGTATCTTGACTGCATCAATGTCAATATTATGATTTTGTCATTGTGCTATAGTTTTTCAAGCAATTACTATTAAATTAATGAGGTGAAGGCTACATGAACTCTTTCTGATTTATTTTCTTAAAATGCAAATAAATCTACAATTATCTCAAAATACAAGTTTTACTTTTAAAAATAAATCATATGATCACATCATTAGTATCTTACAGGCAAAATAATGTTTTTATGTGTTAGTTTCTTTATAAAACTTAGTGGTTTTCTGATTATTTTGTTAATAAGAGTAATCTCAAATATTATGTTTTGACTCTATGCTTGATAAAATTGAAAATTAAACATGCATTTTAAATGAGGAATTTTCAGGAAATTGGAAAATTCTCCTCTGCAGTCACAACCTCACTGAACTGAGTCCAGCCCAGCATGGCTGTTTGAAAAGAACACTTCAAAAAAAGAACACTTCAATGACTGGACCCTACACTCAGTCATATATTTATTACAAACAGATATATATTTGTAGATTTGTTGACCCTTGCCATCTTTTCTCACCAAATATTAACTAATGTTATGCTTGCGCTGTTTTCAATGTTTTGTTTTTTTTAACAGAAAGTTTTTTCCTAAGGACTCAAGTGCAACAAAATATATCCTACAGCTTATTCTATTCTCTTACAGTCAATTGGACAGTGCTGGTCTTCTGTTCACAAACATAACTGCTGGAAATTTTTTTCCAAATGCCCAGGAAGGAAAAGAAATTGGATACACTCAGCCCTAGTTATCTCTACCTCAGCACATTTTATAAATTAGGTGTATTATTATTATTATTATTATCTTGAGTTGGAGTCTCACTCCATCGCCCAGACTGTAGTGCAGTGGCACGCTCATGGCCACCCCAGTGTTGATCTGCTGGGCTCAGACGATCCTTCTGCCTCAGCCTTCCAAGTGGCTGGAACTGCAGGCATGTGCTACCATGCCCAGAAAATTTTTTTTATTTATTGTAGAGATGAGGTCTTGTCAAGTTGTCCAGGTTGTTCTTGAACCCATAGGCTCAGGCAATCTCCTCACCTGGCCCTCCCAAAGTGCTGGGATTACAGGCTTCAACCACTGTACCTAGCCATTATTATTATTATTTATGGTAGGAGAGACAGAGGCAGATCTGGCTTTGATTCTTTAGGGTGCGTCACTTAAATTCATCCTCAATTTTTTTTTTTTTGGAGTCTCAACTGTTACCCAGACTGGAGTGCAGTGGCACGCTCACAGTCACCGCAGCCTCAACCTGCTGGGCTCAGGCGATCCTCCTGCTTCAGCCTTCCAAGTAGGGAACTATAGGTACATGCCACAATGCCCGGCTAACTTTTTGATTTGTTGTAGAGATGAGGTCTCGCCAATTTGCCCAAGCTGGTCTCAAGCCCCTGTTCTCTGGCAATTCTCTCACCTTGGCCTCCCAAAGTGCTGGGATTACAGGCTTGAGCCACCGTGCCTGGCCTCATCTTCAATCTTTTTTAGGCTTGTTCTTTCCCTCTGGTTGCCAGGGCAGCTAGCTATCACTGAATCCTTGGGAAGGATGTGATTCATTTCTCTAGAAGCATGGGATGGTGGGCAAAGGCATATAGGAGTTGGGTCGGAAGAATCCAATACAAGTCCCAACTCCTTAATCGAGTCGCTGCGTAAGGCTGAGCTTCACTTGAATTGTCTGAGTTTCAGCTTCAACATCTGAAAATACCAGGGTAGTTGGAAGGGTAGATGAAAAAATAATCTTTAAGAATGTGTTCTAAAATCTCAAGAGTCCAAAGGAAGTATCTGCTTCATGTATTGCTCTATCCTTGGTAGAGTTGTCAAAATTTGTGCTTGTTTAAATAAGCAGCCTTTTTAAACTTTAATTTAGTGACACAAGGAGAAAAATTCTAGACTCACAAATGTAGAATTATAATCAGACATACTATGGTTTGTTGCTGGAAACAAAACACGCGTTATAACTCCTTAGGTTAAGGGAAATGTTTTCAAGGCAGCATCTTCTTAAGAGAACAAAAGATCTGTGTTCTCTTTAAGTCCTTTGGCTCTTGATTTATTTCACTTTCCCAGGAAAGCCTCATGCCAGAGTGGTCCTCACTTTACTTTGGCTTCTTCCACCTTATATTTCTGACCACACCTCCATTCAGAGCTCGACTGAACTGCAGGGAGATCTCATCTAGTAATTATAGATTAAGCACAGGTAATCATATTGATCTGAGAATGGGCGTAGGATTTTGTTAACTTCCTAATCAGGTTAATCAGGTAACTTTTATTCTTTCACTCATTGTTATAAAACAAAGTAAAATGTGGAAAGATTTCTTCTGCCTAAATTAACCGAATACAGCAAAAACACACAGAAATTGGAACTTAATTCTCTCTCTCTCTCTCTCTCTCTCTCTCTCTCTCTCTCTCTCTCTCTCTCTGTGTGTGTGTGTGTGTGTGTGTGTGTGTTTAACCTGGTCTCTTTTCTGTGAAAGAGGAAAAAGAAAAGACATTTATATAATAGAGGGTTCCACTTAGCTGAGTTTTTAAAATGTCCAGATTAAACTATTCAATGAAAAGTATGCAATCAGCATCTATTAAATGCATTCTTTGCATGACACAGTGTAATCTAAAAGATAGAAATGTGTTTGTAAATATGACAGGTAAGCTTGGAGTCTTCTAGAATCTCAGCTAGCCTAGGATGATCCCCTCTGAAAGTGGGTTGCAATAATGCAATGTGAAATATTGGTTCTGGGAAATAAAGGTTCTGGGAAGTCTGTAATGAGATAAATTAACCTCGTGGTGGGGTTCAGAGGGTGAGAGAAATTGTAGCGGCACAGAACACGGGACAAATACTAGTAGCAAGAGTGAGAGAACAGGGGACCTTGGAAGGGTTGAAATACGAGCCCAGCAGCTATGGCATGGAGAGTGGGTGGCCACTGCAGAGGAAAGTGATCAGGGAGGGAGATGGAGTACCCGAAGGTACCCATGAGGTATATCAATCAGTCAGGATTATATCTTATAGAATACGTTTAGACCTATAGGATTCAGTCATGGATTTTAGGTCAGATTATGATTAGTAAAGAGAGTTGATGGAAGGGGGATAAGACAGGAAGTGAGATGACCTATCAAGATACTATCTTATCCAGGTAAGAAATAATGTGAAAACCTTGGAAATGGCAGTGGCCTTCTGGACCAAAAGAAATGGGGTAGAATTATGAGGATTTTAAGAAGTAGAAATGATGTAATCTGGCAATTAATTATGCATCTGGAAATCTGTAAAGAGAAGCATATTAGTTTGCCAGGGTTGCCATAGCAAAATACCACACAGATGAGTTGTTTTAACAACATAAGTTAATTTTCTTATACTTCTGGAGGCCAACGGTCCAAAATCAAAATATGGGCAGGTTTGGTTTCATCTAAGACCTTTCTCCTTGGCTTGCAGATGGCTGTCTTCTTGTTGTGTTCCTATATACTGTTTTTTTCTCTGTGCACATACATCTCTGGTGTCTTTCTGTGTGTCCAAGCTCCCTCTTATTATTTTGGGTGGAGGTTGGGAGTCTCACTTCATCACCCAGGCTGGAGTGCAGTGTCACGCTCCTGGCCACCGCAGCCTCGACCCACTGGACTCAGGCAATCCTTCTGCCTCAATCTTCCAAGTAGCTGGAACTACAGGCACCCACCACCATCCCTGGCTAATTACCTCTTATAAGCACACTTGTCAGAATGGATTAAGGTTTGTCATAATGATTTCATTTAATGTAGTCACCTATTTAAAGACCCTACCGCCAAATACAGTCACGTTTTGAAATATTGGGGGTCAGGGCTTTAATATATGAATTTTGGTGGAACACAATTCAACTCATAACAAAGGCTTACATTCATTGACAAGTGTTATATACTGCTAAGGTTGAGACTGCAGTGACATGTGTATATTTATTTATAAGCATATTTATTTTAAAATAGTTGAATATAGTACAACTGAATAAAATATGCAGAAGAGGAAATAAGGACAAAAAATTTAAAGATAAAGTAAAACCATAGGATCACAACGTCACTTAGGAGTTTATGAATAGGACTGAACTTTCTTCTTACACAATACAGAGAAGCTAAACACCAAATGAATTACAACATAACTGCTCCATTCAACTAGGACATGTCTTTCTGACCAGCAATACCAAGCTTGTGTGTAATCCTTTTATGTGCTGTAGTTCAAAGTTGACATTATTTACCTCTTAGCCACCTATTCAAGGGATTTAATATGCAAAATTTGTCTATAGTATTACATGTGGAATATACATTAGCACATCTGCTGTATAATCAGACTTTTCTAGCTAATCCACAATGCCTACATTTAATTGTAATGTTTCACCTGGTATAGCACTTTACTGATCACACCCACTTTTGCATATCACAAAATGAGCCAGATTATATTAAAGCACTTGGAGAGCTTGAAGCTCCACAAAAATGCAAAATATTTGATGGTCTACTAACGGGCACTAAGCACCAGCTTTCTGCCAGGTATTTTGTGTGACACATATAGATAAAGGACATAGCCACTGCTTTGTAGGGCTATGGAGTAAGCAGTCTGAACAACACTGTATGTAGGAATTGCAGAGCGGGACACACAAGACGCCCTGGAAATATAGACGTTAGTCACCCAGTCCGACTCCTGACTGGATATGTAGGACTTCCTACAAGGGTTGACATTCAAGTTCAGATCTTAAAGAAAAGATATTTTAAAAGGTGGATGAGCACTAGGCCTAATAAGCTACAGTGACAAAATAACCAGGCGCATGAGATGCCATTGAAGATGTTGATTGAGAGGAAATCCTGGGAAACCCAGAACTCTTACTCCTAAACCACTTCTGACATTTATACTTACACTGACGTAAATTTGGGAAAGGTAATCAATTCTTCTGGGTCTCAGTTTCCCCATCTCTGAAATGGAAGTTATTATGTCTTCCTCAAGAGGTTGTTGAGAACAGATATAAACCAAAAAAGATGAAATATGTAATGTACTTAAAACAGCAGACACGTAAAGCTGTAGTCCATACTAGCTGTCACTAGCATAATGTATTTTGACATTTCAATAATACAAAAATACTCTTATTAGCAATTCCCATTATCCCCAGCATCATCTTTACCACAATAGTCTCAAGATTGCATAAGATACAAACATAATCCCCCCCAAAATAAGAAAATATAGCCAATTAATTCCTCTGTGGGATATTTAGAGAAGACTTCAAAAATGATGCACTTTACTAATGTTGTTCCAAGTCCTTTTGTTTCTCCTAATTCCATGCATGGGGGAACCCTTAAAGTTTTTTCTGGTGAGAATCAGGACCAGTAAATAAGAAGGGAACAATGATAGCAGATTGCCAATGAAGACTAGAAGGACATCTTCAAAGGTTTTTCTGCTCCTCAGACTCTCAAAGTAAAGCTCTTCTTTGGCAGGGCAGTCTAGTTTTCTATTCTAAATATTTCCTCAAAAGGATCACAAGTTTAAACACAGAAGGTGGCTCATTAATGACTTTCAGAGGACATTGCCACTCCTACGTGGGCCAATTGGCGACCAGTCTTTACAATGGCAGAGTGTTTCTATTAAGAAGGAACACTCAGCCTGCACCGTGGTCAGGACGTTTCGATCTCACCGCATTGCTGCTTCGCTCTTTCATTAGTGGTCGCCCCTTTCTGGCTGCATTCCAGTGCCAGAAGAACCATTGATCACCCGTGAGAGGAGGTTTTTGATAGGTGGCCAAGGCCAAGCAGAGGTTTGTCATGGATGATTTGGTTTAGAAGTACAGCTTATGAATAAAGAAAAGAAAAAAAAAAACACTTCCACCTGATCTTCCTTTTGGTCTGTGAGTGGGAAGTCAAGCAAGAAGGAAAAGAGCAATTAAAAAAATTTAATGAAAAAATACATTTGAAAAGAACGTGATGTTTCTAACAGAGCTGCTTATTGTACAAACTAGCTCCTCCCTCTCTCTCTAGCTTATTTGATCTAGAAACTCCGTATCCAACAGTACAAAATTATTTGCAGCTTCCTGGCGACACTGTGCTATTTGATACCACCAAGTCTTGACATAAACTCTTTCCTCTGAATGGATTATGCTTCCTGTCGTCAACTCAGATCTCATTTCAGCTATGAAGCTTTCCCTTATTTCCCTTCAAGAAACAAGGCCAACAGCCTCTTTCCTGCCCACTCTATCAGGCTTCTCTACTGGAGTCATTCTTGCTTCTTGGGCTGGGTCTATGTATGGGCATGTAAAGCTTCCAGAAACTCACGTGGGGAGCACGGCACACTTTTTTTGCTTACCCATGACATTGGAAAATTTTAAGATTAAAAAAAGTCCAACAAGCTAAAATAAATAGGTCTATTATCGTGTCGAATTTTTTAATTTTTCTTAAAATATCAAAACAAGAGTCTTTTACAAATGTTTACTCTCGTGGCTGCCTATTGTGGATTTTGGCTCCAGATTTCTTGATGTAGACAGTCTATATTTTCAATTTTGGTAGCCACATTCAAGAAGTAGTAGTGGAAGCATCTGTGGTCATACATTTCACCTGTTCCTATGTCTACATTTAAGGTGAAGGCCAGGAAACATGTTTAATAAAGGCAGCTGGTTATTCATTAGCATGTCCTTAGCATCTTGTGTATAGGACAAACATAGGAAATGCCTCTCAAATTGAATCCAAAATGAAGCATCTAGGATATCATCATGCATAGTAAAAAATAATGACATTAGACAACATAGTTAATAAATCTGCTCTGGGAAGGATGGGGCATAAGACTAAGTACAGACAAAGCTAACATACAACAGTCTTCATAATGTAGACCTCAGAATAATTTGTGAAGCATGAAAGAGAGGTCAAATCTGATTAAATCTCATTTATAAACTCTCACGGCTGGGTGTGGACTTAGAAGCTATTCAGTTCAGGGATGGCAAACGTGCCAATGTTTTGTGGCCCCTCTCACTTTCTACGATCCTGGCAGACATCATTAATCAACTGTGAGACATCTTTTCACTGAGCCTAGTTACAGATGCAGAGCATCCCATTACTCTAGACAGGCACAACCAGTCAAAATCATCTTGAAAAGAAATGCTAATCTATCTTTAACTAAGTCCAACACTAAATCCAAAAAATAAAAGAGAATCTCCTCAGTAATATTCTGCACAAGAAGACGTCAAGTTTCTGATTGAGCACCTCCAAGATGAAGTATTCCCTGAGTAGCCCATTGATCATATTCTGATTATTTAGTCACTAATGGATATATATGTCATTAATAAGACTTGCATGCATCAAGCAAATCCCAGACACCAAATGCTGTAATCTGTACAACACTGCCAAATGGGAATTATTAATCCCATTTTATAAAAAGGAAAAAAAATCAGAATTTAGGAGGCAGGGAAAAGACAGCACACAATTTGACTTGTTTTGTATTTTAAAAAGAAAATTGAGCCAACGATGACAAAACAGGAGTTTCTGCATAAAACTGTGATTTTACCGCTTTTTAAATTTAAAAATACAGATAAGCTTATTTTTCCACGTGACAGCGACTGGCCTGTGCGTCACAGCAGTTGGACCCTCTACATGGCTGTGTGTTGCATTTTCCCACCATCCCCATATAGTACACAATCCACCAGCATTGATCATCTTTTCTGCCTGCTTCAGTTGTGTAACCTGTTGATCCCTTATAAGCATTTGAGTTGACATAGATTCTCCAAGTTTCCTAAAGCCAGTATGGCTTTGGTTGGTTTTTTGTCACTGTATTTTCTGTTCCCACTGATTTAAACGGCTTGCCCTTTCTTTTCCATGTCGCTAAAATAATAGAAATTGGCAGGGATGAGAGGGAGACTAGGACTCTGGAAATGCCAAAACTTTGGAGAGTTTATCTCACTTCTGCAGCCACCAGCACCCTAGGTCACTTGCCTGGGCAGGAGGCTGAGAATCCAGGTTTATACCCGTAAAGGACAGTTGAGAGGGCTCCAGAAAAAGCCTAAAACTTTTGGCAGAGACTTAGATGATCTTTCAGTTAAGTATGTGTTTTCTAGTTGGACCTGGCTTTTTATTCCGTAGCGTACAATCTACCAGGCTCACATGACGGCTTGCAACATGGAGACTCTTGTTTAGCACCTATAAGTCAGACTAGACCTGAATAAAGTTTAACTGGCTTTATAGTTTCCTTACTTTGTGATCTCTTTGTCTTTTTGCTCCAGTACCTATCCCATTACCTGACACACAGAGCTCAGTAAATGCTTGCCAAAGAATTCAGTTGCATCATTGCTCTGCACTTTAAGCCCTTCTTTCATGGAAGGAAACTTCTCTTGTAAATATTATGCCATAATCCTCCCTCAAGGAAATTTCTCTTGCAAATATCATGCCATAATCCACCCCCAAGCCACCAAGAGGTAGGTGGAGAACATTCTCCCCACTTCACTAATGGCAAATATGAGAATCAACATATTACCTGATATCTGACATAAAGTTGAGGGTAAAGAAGAGATGGAAATACAGTTTGCAAAGCAGTATTTGTTAAGACACATGTCTCTGGGAGCAGTGCAGTGGAACAGAATGGGTGCAGCATTTGCAACAAATGCTAGATCCCATCTTTACTAGCTGCTGCCACCCATGTCAGGTCCTTCCCTTGATTTTGTTGGGTACCAAGCTTTGGTGACTTTCAAGTGCATCGTGGTTTTTGGTTAAGAAGTATGCCTACAACTTCATTATGTTCAAATAATTCTGTGCATATTGAAAAAAAGTTTATTTTGCTTTTACCTCCCACTGTCTTTCCCTTTGGAATACAGACTCAAGTAGGGGTAAGAAGAGGGTATAGACAGGAAGTTGGGGGTTACATCCTAGTGGTAGAGAGAATACTGTGTTCCTGGTTGCCAAAGGTTAACACAAGATTCTTTCCTTATTAAGATGAACGATCTTCCACTAGGTGACTTAACCCTTCTTCTGTTTATGCTATTTTTTCTTTGACGTGGGATCTCACTATGTTATTCAGGGTGATCTCAAGCTCTTGGGCTCAAGCAATCCTTCTGCCTCAGTCTTCTGAATAGCTTCGTTTAGAGATGCATGCCACTGTACTGGTTTTCTTTCTTAAAAAGTATTGTGGCCTAGTTCTGCTACATCAGTGAATCAGTTGTGATTATAAGTGAAATATCAAATGTAGGGAGAGAATAGCTTAAAGCTGGAATCCTGAACAACAGAGATATGTACAAGATATGGTTTGGGTAAAGAGAAGAGAGAAGCAATCAATTAAATCTGGGGAGGGGAGTGAAAATGGGGAGGTATAAGAAAGATGTCAAAAAAGTGATCATTTTTTTTAGATCTTGAAGGACAAGTAAGATCTCATCAAAGCAACATAAAATGAAAACCACTTCAGCCAGAGGAAGCCAAGGAGACGCAGAAGTGTGAACCACCATCACACTGAGAAGCAATCAATATCATGGCAGAACACACCAGGGGAGATTTGACTAGAAATAAAGCAGGAAAGGGGCTTTTAATACTCAAGTAAAAGAAAGGAAGGATGGGAAGAAGGGAAGGAGGAAGAAGGAGGAAAAGTGAGCAAGAGAGAAAGAAAAGAAGGAAAGTTGTCAGAGACATTATTATAAAGGACATCTGTGAGTTTGACATTTACATCTTTTACTAGATGCAGATTCAGAAAACAAAATGTCTGTGCAAGGATAACCAGTTGGAAAGTGATGGAGCTGGGGTTTGCAACGGACCCTCTGACTTATCAAAGCATGAGTCCATGCTAAACCTCAGAAGTCACCCAGCAACACTGGGATAAGTGGGCATTTTCCTAGAGAACTTACTGAGTGAGGGCCTGGCTTTCACTGACATTGGTGAGTACTGATAGGTATGCTTCCGAATTAGTTCTATTCCTTTAGGCTTAAACTTCAACAGTTTGAATGAGATGGCTATCGCCTCACTCTCGATCTCCTTACCCTGCTCCCAAAGCACTGGAAAAGACCTTTGTGAGAAGAGGCAACTCAACAGACATTTACTAAAACACAATTCTGACTTTAATTAGACCTATCATTTTGGTAAGACACATAAAAATGTGCCTTTCAGGGTGTTTCATGCATTAAAATATGTTTAAGGAGCATCAGGGTTGAATAATTTACGAGAGAGTTTGTGCTGGGGTATTAGAAAGATGTGGGTCTGAATAATCCTTCTGCCGTTTTCAACCTGCATACTTTTTATTGTTAGTTAATTGCCCTCACATTTAAGTTTCTCATTATAAAACAGGGGTAATCATATGTTTTCAAAGGTTCATTATAAAGACTAGATATAGTCACATGCACAATGTTCCTACTGCAGTATCTGCTATGGGATCTTTGTAAGTAGAAGGTATATTTACCTATCACCTGTACTCAGCTTCATATGAAAGAAAAATAGTCCCCAAGCTCACTGACTCCAGCCATGGAGCAAATGCAAAGTAACTGGGAGGCTCTGGAGAATTTCCCAGGATGGTTGGAACAGAAGTGGTAATTCTCCCCCGCTGCATGTCTGAGCACAAGACCCATGCAGAGCTTATGATTAATATATTGTTTCCCCTGCACCTATCTTGACTTTCTCCACCCATTCTACCAACCACGTCAGACTCCCTTGCCAGCCCAGATGTGGGGTTTTGGAGGGGAAGATGTCAAGATCTTTATCTAATGACAAGACTCTGCTCCAACCTCACAGCTAGGCTGATTCACAAAGGTTATCCCCAAGTTGAAGACTTGCTGGGATCAGCGGTGAAAGTCAACTGGCTTAGCATGGGCACTGATTAAGCAGAATCAGTGCCAGCTGAAAATGATCACTGTGGGCATGCCACCTTGAGCAGGTTACACATCAGTCATAGCTGGAATAGAGATGCATATTTGGAAAGCTTACCTTCACTTTGGTTTCATACCAAACCAGCAAACAAGCAGCGAAAAAGATACACAGGAAATCCAAGACACCAGTGGATGGATATACTGCTATCAATGCCACCCTAGCTTCCCAACAATGTGACCCTAATCCATAATTGATGGTCCATACTGAGTTGGTACATCTCAGAACCTTCCACTTTCTTCCTTTTGGTGCAAGTAGCCTCAACTCTCAAGGACCCACACTGTGGGCGCAATAAGGGAATTTTTCCTGTTCATGGGTAATAGATGTTTGAGTATATTTCTTGCACCATCTGGAGTATTCAGCTTCCTGGTGGGATAGGTCTGACCAAAACCTTCTGTCATGCCAGCTTAGCTGACTTAGTTTATTCCCACTACACTTTGTACTGCCCAGTGTCTTCCATATTCAGGTGGCTTGAGTTCAAGGCTCTAACTCAACGAGGTAAAGCTGAATGTAAGCAAATAATTTAAATTATAGAGATAGAATCTACAGAAAAATTTAAAACATGCTTCCCCAATTAACCTTGCCTCTCCACTTTAAAATTCTTTGATAGTTTCTCATTGTCTTGGGAAAAAAAAAAACACAGTCATGACTTTGTCTATCAGGTTGACATACTACAGGCATTTCTGGTCTCTCCAGCCTGACTTCAAATATGCACTGTTCTCCAGCTACACAAGTCTCTATTAGTTCCTTAATTACTCCTCGGTTTAGAATGTTCTTCTTTTTCTTTCTTCTTTTACTAACTTTAATCTACTTTCAGATATCAGGTTTAGAGTCCTCCAAAGAATCTTTCCCTGAGCCTTTTGGTTGGTTATGTTTTGTTTTTGTTTTGTTTCTATGAATACTTTCAATGTATTGCTAGGCACAAACATAATAGATTCATTGGATACGTGAAAATGACATTACACTATACCAGTTATTGTTTCTTCTGCAGAAAAAAATCATCTAGAGAAAATGTGGCTTCTCTCCTATCATCATTAACACAACTTGCCCCAAGAAAATAACAAAATTAAAAAATAAAGAGTTAGTGGTTAGGCATGAATTTTTTTTAAAAAAATAACATCTTTTTTCCATTTCCTGATATGAAAATTCAAAGTCTAGGAAAACTGGCTAAAAACGAATAGAAAAGTCTAGTAATTTCTTACTCTTCTGATTTTCTGCAGCATTTATGGTTTCTATGACTCATTTGTCATGAGTAAATGTCTTGTACTTTTTTTCTTGTATGCATTTCTCTCTTTTTTTACAGCTTTATTGAGACATAATTTACATACTAGAAAATTCATCCATTTAAAATGTACAACTAATGGTTTGTTTTTAGTATATTTACAGAGTTGTGCAACCATTATCATTATCTAATTTTTAAATATCGTCATTACTCCAATAAAAAAATCACAGACTATTTTTAAAATGCATTTTCTTGCATAATCACATGTCTTTCTTATAGAGTACCAATCTCATTTTAAATGCACATTTATTAATGTTATTTTCAGTTAATATACATATATATTGCATTAAAACGCAAGCATGAGAACAGAGTCTGTGTCTATTTTGGGGTCAACTTTCTGTCACTAATGACTGCAGAACACTAAGCTTTTAGGAGAAATTTTATAAAATGTTGCAGGATTAGACTTATAAGTCATAGTGTTAGCATCTATAAAGGCAGATGAAAATATATATCTCATATGATGCTTTGAGTGTCAAAAATACAATTTATATGAGAACACTTTCTAAACTGAA
Organism: Carlito syrichta; assembly: GCF_000164805.1. Lineage (NCBI taxonomy): Eukaryota > Metazoa > Chordata > Mammalia > Primates > Tarsiidae > Carlito > Carlito syrichta. The sequence goes on from NW_007249565.1 coordinate 405,278, forward strand.
ATACCATGTAAGTCTTAGGTATTATTTAATAAATAGTTTCAATTCATGGAAACCGAATAGGAAACAAGAACAGAGGAAGATTAAATTTCCCAGAGTCCTTTGTGTCCTTTTCGGACCACAAAGGTTACTTTCATGACTACTTCTGGATAATGGGATGTGAGCAGAAGTGATATGCACCACTTGCAAGCCGAGCCCTAAAAATTTTCATGAGGTTCTCATAGCAAAAACAAATGGAGCTGAAGATAGTAGTCACATGATGGAAGAATCATGGGCCCATCTCTTTGAAGGAAACTTCTCAGGAAAGCAATCCAATCTGCAACAAACTGTGCCATGAGGGAGAATTCAACTATTTTGTGTGTTAAGTCACTGAGATTTCCAGATTGTTGGTCATACAGAAATCAAAACAAAAGGATCATAGCAAAATTATATATAAATCATAACGAAAAATAAAATAAGTGGCATTGATAAAGCAGATGAGCCTTAAAGAAGCTGACACAAGCTAGAAGCGTAAATCTCCAGACTATGCAGTTGCAAGACATTTAATTTCATTCCCTCTTGCAGTTGTTTGGGATACAGATAGTGTGTTTAGTCAACCAACAGCTCTAACAGAAAAGCTTGCACAGTAGAGCCTTAGTAGTGTATGTTGGCTACTCATGACTGCCTTTGGCAAGATGCTATAAAATTTGAACTCAAGAAAGAATTAGATACTTTGCAGGTAGACATTAAAGAGAATAGAGAAAGTCTAGAAATTCAAGGTCTTTTCAGGTTTAAAACAGTGGACAGATTTCTAGACTCCCATAAGTAAGATGTGAGATATTTAAAGATTTTAAAATGCAAAGTCTAGGAAAAACCCCTCAGTTAGATGAAGTGACTCAGAGGAATGATAAATTCTAATTCAATCAATCCAATTGAATTGTGATAACTTCTAGGTAACTTTTGTTAAGACAGAGAGGTAAGGGTATGAAAAAGCAAAACAAAAAAACAGGTCTGAGACCATGTGTAGGCAAGAATTTAGGATATGGTTACTAGACATGGAACTGGGAAGTAATAGACATTAGAAACTCTAAAAGTTTTGAAAGAATTGAATTTCCAAAGAAATCACAAACTCATTCCAAAAGTTTTTGACCTTTTGAGTCTTGAAGCCACCTTTGGCATCCTAACCTATGACAACCAGGAAGAAAGGATCAAAACCCATAATAATGGTATGCACTCCAACCGTCACTTTAGCTATCTTCAGAGAAACTCCCAAACAAAGAGAAGATTCTCAAGGGTGGAGCCATAGGCCATGGGATATAAAAGACAAAGGAGTTCCTCTCTGAGAGAGCAAAATCAGAGCCTAAAATAAGCTTCCACCAACCCAGATTAGATAGAATTCATAAGTGTGTTCCCATGAAATTCCAGAACAATTATGACCTGTGCTGTAGTCTAAGTCTTCCAGGAAATAGATACCGAGACCCTGAGATATATGTGCCCAGACAATTTGAGAAGTGTCATTGGAAACACCATCACTAAGGAGTGAGGGAAGTAGGATTAGGCCGAAAATTTGAACCGGCAAAATAGTTCCAACAAAGGACTCAGTCAATCCAGTGGGAGTTCGGGGGTGGGAGAGCCCTTCAGTGTTGTCCTTAATGAGGCAATGGTGCTATGTCTTTGGATCTCATACTAGTCGCTGGTGCACGCTGCCACAGGAGGGGTCATACCCTTGGTTGAGGCAGCTTTCTTCAGATGATAGTTCTTGGAGAAGGGCTCGTCTATGAGAGTCATCAGCAGCCAATAATCTTGGCAGCTGGAGGGATTGGGCCTTGGTCCTGAAGGGAGGTGTGGGAAGGATCCCCTAGTATCCCCTATAACTAGTGATTTATGTGTCTCTTATTTTGCATCTTCATAAATGTGGGCGCAGACTGCAGTCATCCCATCCCTATTCTACTAATGCATGTCTGCTGAGGGTAGACACGGAGGGAGATTGAGTCAGATACATATCTTCATGAATTATCAGACCATGAGGACACACATCTGGATCTAGAGGAGAGGCCTACACATCATCTAGAGATCTGGGTGTTTTGAGAAGGACATTAAATTGTTTTCCATAGGGAGAAGGCAAGCATATTCTATGTTTAGAAGGAAGAATGAAATTGATCCTTGGTGACCAGGCAGGTTTAATCAAAGACTGACTGGATGCTTTCCAATCCCCTTTCCCCTTTAGGGACTCAAGAGAACCTTATTTCTAGCTTCTTTTGCATTTAGGTTGTATGTCGTGATGGCCAGTAGAATGTGGGGTTAAGAGAAGGAAGCCACTTCCAGGTGTGGTTCTGAAAGTTCTCAAGGGCCTCAGTCTCCGATCACCCCAACCATGGCGCTGGTACAAAAGATGCCCAAGGTGGCAGAGCTATTTTATAGATGGTAATACGATGAGACCAATTATAGCAAGAACCAGAACCTCTAAATTACTCTTTAGAAGTGTGCCATCCCACCCACGGTGGATGGTGATGTGGGGGAGAAATAAGTTTTTGCAGTGCTAAGTACCAGTGCTAAGGAGGTGACATGTTAGCTGTAACTGGGAAGAACTCACCCGGATTATGCAGAAAACATAATTTTATATGTGTTTCTGAAGTTAGAAGAATAGCTAAGATTGCCCAGAAGTCACAAAAAGGTGAAACCTTCCCAATTTGAAAGAAAATATTCCATTGAAAGTGAGAAAAATAGTGTCTGAAAGTGCTTCTTATACATAAATAGACAATAAAGATACATAAGTTTTAGTGTCTTCATAGATCTGAAATGTGAAGATAACAGTTAAGATTTTTAGCCGGCGGGTCACTTTCTCAACATGCAAAATCATGTTTTGGCAAGTTCAGTAGGGTCTCTAATAGATTCATATACACTATAACCCCCAGCTTCCCATGTCCACCCCTGCCACCTGCCACTACCCACTCCCTCATGTTCTTTCAGACCCTCAGAAAATCACATAAATACCTTTTTAATCTTTTTTCTCACTTAGTTAAGGAAAATATTCTTTTCCAAGCATGTACAGATAGATGGTCTTTCGCACTGAAGGTTCTGCCTCCATGTATTCAACCAACCAAAACAAACAAACAAAAAGGATTGAAATATCCAGACAAAAAATAACTGCACCCACATGGAACATGTATTAATGTCCCCAAACAATACAATAGAACAACGATTTAAACAGCATTGACATTGTATTAGGTACTGCAAGTAAAATTTAAAAGTATACAGAAGGATGTGTGTATATTATATGCAAATGCGACACCATTTTATATCAGGTACCTGACCTCTGTGGATTTTGGTATCCAAAGGAGGTCTTGGAACTGATGCCCCACAGATGCAGAGGGACAACTGTACCGTATACATTCCCCAAATCTCATCTCTACCAGCGTTTTTTGGAAAACAGCATGGAAAACATTTTTAGAGGCCATAAAGTTGCTTTGATTGCTTTCATCACCAGAGAAGGAAGATAAAGCCAAATGGGTGTGGGAAGTATTAAGAAGATAAAAACCGGGTATGCATTTTGGCTTCTCCTTCTCTCTATGCCGAGCCTTATTAGTGGAGGAGATCTTTGAGACCTCTCTAAAGGGAAAGTGATGTCTCCTCCCAGAACTGCAGCAATTCCAGTCACAGATGCTGATCAGCAACAACAAACAAAAGCTTCCATCCTCCATCTAAGTGGCAGTATCCCCAAGACACAAGTGCAGTAAGGAATACAGAGCTAGAAGTTATGCATCACCATCCATAGCTGGGGTTTTACCATTTTTTAAGGTCAAAACAGGTGTTTAAAATAATCTCTTGTGCAAAGGCCTGGAATCAGGAGAAAAGCACTGTTTCTCTGTTTGCAGGAATCAGTTGCTCAGAGGGTAAAAAAATGGCTGATTAAAATTTTATGCCGTAATTTTGCAATTGATCATTAGTGCCACAGAGGGCATAGTACAAATTTATTTTCCAACCACTTGGAAGAAAAGATGCATCTTGAAAGAGGGTATTTTTAGCATAATAAGTGATTGTGTGGTTATATATAGATTTTGTTTCGCTTTCTTCCAACTGTGAATGTGATTGTGTTCATATGTTTGGGAAATTTGCATATAATCTGTGCTATTTGTATCACAGCCAAATCACTTGAATTCAAGCTCAAACTGCTCCCTGAAATAGGACTGAAGCCCACTGAGATAAATATATTTATCTTTTATTTCTGAAGGCCAAAATCCAGGAGAATATCTTCCCCTATTTCCAAAATGCCCGTCTTGCAAATTTACTAATAATTATCAAGTTTCCACTGCTAGGAAAACCAACAATTGGATAAAGCATCAATGATTGTGCTCTATAGCCTGAGAGTAAAGAGAAGAACAACCCAGCAAAAGTTATTGACTTCCTACTACAGTCCAGTCTGAATTCAGTTAACAACAACAAAAAATCTTACTTGTGAAACTTTGTAGAACTTTTCTGCAACTGTTAAGAAGGCCTTCATATGTTTTTTAACTGAAACACTATTTACATACCAAAAAATTCACTGTTTTAATGTTCGAATTTCATTTAGTATAGTCACAAAGCTGTGAAATCACCACCAGTATTACCAACACTGGTAATACATTACTCTAAAAAATATGACTTTAATACATTAACAGTCACTTCTCATCTCCCCCTCCCTCAAATCCCTGGAAGTCACTAATCTACTTTCTGTCTGTATGGATTTGCCTTTTTGGATATGTCACATCAATGATGCCATATGATATATGTTCTTTTGTGTCTTGCTTCTTCCAGTAATCTCATTTGATGGATAAGGTAGCTAGACCTGTGGTGGGGAAACAAATTGCCCAAGTCATATGAATTTTTCTGGGTATGTCCAAAGCTAGAACCTGCTCTTAGGAAAGCTGGATTTGGCAGACAGAAGCTGAGCACTTGCCAGGAACTCTGATCTGAAGGGGGCTTTCGATCTCATTGGAAATGTCACTGCACAGAGAAAATTGTGTTCATTGTAACCCTCCTCTGAGAATGCTATAGAAGCTTGGAGAAAAGATTTTGTGAGAAGTATGAGCTCACTGCACAGAATGTTCAGTTCCCCAAAGATGGCATCTACACTGTCTATGATGACTTTGGGGTTGGTGAAGCACGTGGCATTTGAGCTGCAGTGTCAGTATATAACATTGGGACTGAGTCCTCCAAAAATAAGCCTTGAACAAATAAGCAACAACCATATTTAGGAGGATATGCTAAGAATTCACCTGCCCCAGTTCTCTGCATTTCCACTTACCTTTCAGAGTCAGGCCTCGGCTTTAACACCAAGGTCCTCACTTTTGAAATTGGTGCAAAATTGATTTTGGCTTTGGTAAAACCTCATTCCTCCTGGAATATCCTCTCTTGGACTCAAAACCTTTCACCCTCTTATAGCAAGAGCACCCTCCTGTTGCATGAATTCAGTCTACTTCCATGTTTATGGACTTACAAACTGTCTTGCTTCCTTCAAATCTCAGAAAGCCTACCATATCCATGGATGGTAACCTGCATTAGGTTTCAAGGGAACCCACTTCAATACCCCCTTCCTAAAATCCTAAGGTACCAAACCCATCATTTGTCTTTACTTCTGTATCCACCAGGGCCCAATTTACAATCTTAGACCTCTTCAGAGCTACTCTGGTATGGAATGCACTTTCTGCCCATGATTGCTTTTTTCCCCCAGATAATTCTTTCAGAAACTCCAGCATTCCAGTCTGTCTTCTGTCATCCAAAGACTAGAGGCCTTGAGACCACAGTTCTTCCCCAGCCCTAAGTAAGCCAAGGTGCTTCCTAATCGATCATTAGTCATAGATTATTCCCCAGAATTTGGAATTCTGAGCTCGATTGCCAGAAGAACGTGAAAACGGAAGTAGAATACAGCACTGCAAAGGTGAATGGCCAGAATTTATAACCCAGTCTTGACTACTTCTTAGTAGTAATGTGACCTTAGTCAAGAATCTAAACTTCTCCAGGCCTCAGATTTTTTTATCTGCAATTGGGAATAATAGTACTTATTTCCTATGAAGTCATTCTAAAGACGAAAAGACTTTATGTGAAGTTCTTAGATAAGTATTTGTAATATAAAATTATATCAAAATTATAATAATTATGTTATTTCCTCTACACACAAGTTGCTCAAAATGCAGCATTTATATAGAAATGCTAAAGTTTTTGTTTTCATAACACTGAAATATCAGCTAGGAGGAAAATTTCTAGACTGAGAAATAGTTGGTCTAGAATCTAGTTCTGGTTCTACTACTAAATAATTATTAAAAATATGCACTGAATTTTCTCTAGGGGGCTAAATATCTCCCCATACTCATGCCTATAATATAAACATTGAGACGTGCTGCCTTTACAAGTGAAGATACAAAACTCTAAATGATCACAGATGCCAAATTAGTGGCTTTCTAATGAATGAGATCTTCGTAAATGATTCTTTTCCCTAAGGCTGATTAATTCTTTAGCTCAGCAGCACACATTCATCTTCCTGAGTTGTCTTTGCTCCTGCTCTTAAAGAAAAATTCCATCCAGTCCATTACTAAATGGTGATGGGAAATAGTGACTTACAAAAATCAGGATGTCGGAAAAGCTGGTCAGATGGAGCTGTGTCAACTCCAAAGTGCTTTCTACGTGTCTCTGGCTGAATTCTTCTTTTTGTTTGTTTGTTTGAAAGCAGGATTTATGGAGAAGACAGAAATGCTCCCACAGGGGGAGGGAATTCGAGGGGGTTGCCAGGTTGAATTCTATATTAAGCACTGCTTCCTCTGAAAAAGATCACTTCCTTTCATCGGTCTCCCAAGTAGTGTAACCCGGTGGTCTAGGAGAGGCATTCTTGTAGTCTATCCAGAAAGTGCAGGGCACCCATCTTATCCTTTGTGTCCCTAGAGACCCTTTCTCTGTGGTTGTCTCAATTTTAATCATTAACTGCGTCTGTCTCCTAAGGTATTATAAAAGAAGGAACTGGGTTTTGTGCACTTTAAATTGCCAGTACGCATGTTTGTCTTCTGTGAGTACTTTTGGTGCATCAGGTCAAAACCTTCTTTATTCAAGGCATGCATTGGTCCTTCTTCATGTATTGCCACCTCTGCCTGGAATGAGTCCCTCTTCTTGTGCGTTAATGAGTCATTCAACTCAGACATCACTTCATCTACTGTGTCTTCCTCAAGTCTTTTAGATTGGCCCTTCTCTGTGACACAGTATATTTTCATATGGAGGTCAAAGATTTCTCCTGTGGTTATTCTTATATTCTTTGAAATGATCACACTGATTTTTTTTTCTTTTAAGTAATTTACTAATGTACAAGTCTGGTTTGCTCAAGGATGTGCACTCCTCAAAAAAAGATAATGGTGCCTCCTTTATAGTGTATTCCCACAGCTTAGTACAGCACCTGCCACATAATACTCCATCAAATTTGTCGGTTGCAACTGCATTGAACTGAATTGAACTGCACTGAGCTCAGATTCATAAAGAATATTCATTACTTTGTAGAGTATGTGGTATCATTGATATGATCAAATGAAATGGGTTGATTACAAAACATAAGTAGTTTATCCTTCCTCTGGGGGGTTTTAAAAACAATGTTTACCATTACAACATGATATTTTAAAATATTATTGGAAGTTTTCTCTGATATTTTCTTCCTTTTTGCACAGGTAGAAGCATCCACTTGTCTCAAGAGAAAAATCAGATTATAGAAGAAGAAAAGGAAAAGGAGTCGATAGTCAACCTTTGGCTTTCAGAATAAGATGTAAAGCCCAAAGTAAGACAAAAGTCTTGCAAGCAGAATTGTGTGTGTGTTTGTCTCTGTGTGTGCGCCTGCATGTGTGCATATATGCATGATTGGGGAGAGAGAAAGAGAGGGAGAGAGATAGGGCACTTCAAATTCACACATCTCCTTTTGTGTAGTAAAAACAAATCTTGAAGGTTTGAACATGAAGTATTACTATAAGCTATAGATAGAGAGAACTCAGCCAAAGATGTTTTCCCTCATATCAAAAAGGGGTAGAAAACTTTTCTATTTCAAGGGTGAAACAGTGGTTAGAAAAATTGTGAAGGATCAGAGGTAAAGAAGGGATTCTCTTTTGATTTTGCAGGGATTTAGAGCCTCTCACACCTAAAATCTCAACTATGGGTAGATGTGTGTGAAGAGGGGGAGCCCTGGTTATTGAAAATATAGATGGGTCACATGAGGAGTTCAAAGCAGACGGGGCACTTTTTTCTCCTTCCCATTTGAGGTGAAACTGTCCAAAACGGGTGATTAAAACCAATTGCCATAGTGACACGAACACTTTAGACAGAGCACAGGCGTGAAGAGTACATTTCTACTTTACTGCCTCTAGTGAGCAGAACATTTCTGAACACCTTATAAAGGATCCAAAAGACTATGGGAGGTGCTGATGGACAAGGCTGTAAATGGTGCAGGGCCGAGCACTGAGGTTGCAAAGTAGTGTTTCCAATTTAAGGAGTGGATGGGACATGCAACTAGAGCCAAGATGGACTCCTGTGGGAGCTAGGGTAGCTTTCCAGAAGAGGTTACTGAACATAACTTGTGCCAAAACAGCTTGATCTTAATAATAGATCATTCCTCAGAAGAGCCTTGACCAAATATGAAGGAGAAAAGGCATGCCAAACAGAGGGCAGCACAAAAGCATAGAAGCTTTATTTTGTCCAGGTACCATTTAGGATGGGAACCAGATAAGAGAGATTTCTTAACAGAAAAGAAAAATATCCTTATGGGAAATTATAACTTTGAACTCACAAGTTATCTGTCCAAGGAAGTGTAAGGCAACAGAATAGGTAATGGACTGCTTTAAACTGGAAGGGAATTGTAACACCACCATCTTCTTCTGACATCAGCAGGAATGGGGTCTGCACAAGATAGAAGGTGTTTTAGAAAAAAGAAGTTGCCTTTTAATCTTTTTTAAAAAAATAAGTATTGCACTCGAGTCACAATTTACATGAGTGTTTGTCATGTAAATTGTAACTTCACTGCACATTGTTTGGGTCAACACAACCATTTTTTAGAAGATAGAATTGCCTAGATGGAAGGTCTCTTCCAGACCTACTATCTGACCTTTGTGTGCAAACTATAGTTAAACCATCAAAAAGACTTCATGAAGAGCCCAGGAGTACATTAGCAGCCTTGAAGATAAAAGGTCAAGAATATGGGCTATTTCAATATAGATGAAATCTGACAGATGAAACACTATAGTAATCTAATAAGACCAAGAAGGAACAGGTATTAAAATCTATAAGCCAAAAAAGACCTATGTCCCAGTTAATTCAGTCAGGCAGGGAGAAAACCTTTCTCTTCACTGCCTTTTTGTTCTATTAGGGGCTACAGTACATTGGATGATCCCCACCCACATGGGTAAGACAAATCTGCTTTACTTAAAACAACCTACCGTTCATATGGTAATCTTTAAAAATATGCTCACAGCCAATTCAGAGTTAATGTTTAGCCAGATATGTGAATACCCAGTAGCCCAGTCAATTTGATCCCAAATTAACCATCACATGCTCTATGCTAATTTTTAAAAAATTATTAACCTTATGGATCCAGGTACAGAAAACAATGATCATGCCAGCTGCCTCCGAGTTGCTCTCACATCCATTCATTTGATGTCACAGCAAGTAGGCCAGTCTTTAAAAGGGAATGTCTTATTTCCGACGTCACCTAATAGACGGATTTAGTGGCAGCTTTCCTCTCCTTTTTTCCAATGACAAAAGTATATGCAATTTTTTTTTTTGCTGTCCCATTGGCATATGCCTGAGTCATCTTTAAATGAAACATAAGCCCCATGCTAGCTCAGCAGTCACTTCTGCTGTTTGCTGCCTTGTCAGGCAGATGCAGAGGTTTCATCAACCAGTATGACTCCCAAAAATGGTGCTTCTCTTCTGAGGTAAAGGTATGACTTTGAACCAAGAAATACTCAAGTCACAGAGTCATGGGCCCAAGTCACAGCTTTGTGTTTGCCATTTACTTTGAACATAAGTCTTGTCGTTATTTCTTTATATCTGAAAAAACAGAAGACAACTAGTATCATCTTCAAAGCTTCCTACATGCTCAGAAAAACAATTAAGTATGTGTCTTAATTGTTATGATTGCTGCTTTAGAAAATATTAGCATGCCTATTGGTGATACTAGATGAAGACTAGAAGCAGAAATAAATAAGATGCAATGCTTGCCACTGAATATCTCAGGGTCTAATAGGGAGGCATATGAATCATTAATCACAATAACCTGTAATGAGTGCTAATGAATACACTTGACTAACCTGTTCACATCATCAGATTATGAAATTCAGGTGACTACAAAATGAATACACAAGTTTAGGGGGTCTTTTAAGGATATAGATAATGGGTTCCTTTCCAAGTGAAACCCATGACCTCTGTTTTAGGGTATTATTGCAAGGTTCTAACTCACTGTACCAAACAAGAATCTCTTTTTTAAAAAAATGTGAGAACAGAAGAAAGAAAAGCTAGACTTACAAGGAATGATAAAGGGACTCTGGCAAAGGCCATGGTTTAATGCTTTTATTTGTTTGGGGTTTTCATTATATAACACAGAGCCTGACACATTACCCGTGCTCAAGTACATGTCCATCCATTCATTCACTTATTCAACAAATACATATTGAACATCTCCTGCATGTCAATTGTTCTGATGGGACACAATGGTGTATAAGGTATGCAAGGTCCCTGTTCTCAATGCACGAGCCGAGCTCGGCGGCCTAGCCTGTCATCCCGCGCCTTTGGGAGGCTGAGGTGAGTGGATTGCCTGAGCCCGTGGGTTCGAGACCCACCTGGGCAGCGAGACCTCATCTCTACAATAAATCAAAAAATCAGCCGGGCGTGGTAGCACGTGCCTGTAATTCCGGCTACTTGGAAGGTTGAGGCGGAAGGATCGCCGGAGCCCAGGGGTTCGAGGCTGTGGTGGCCGGGAGCGGCCACTGCACTCCAGTCTGGGCGACAAAGTGAGACTC